>NW_021680481.1:445002-455156 GCF_001412515.2 Diachasma alloeum
GAAATACCGCCATTCACTTGCAACACATCAACCCCACTTCAACTAAGAGAACTACAATTGGCAGATCCTCAATTCTTGAGACTTGGGGCCATCGACCTCATCATTAAAGCTGACGCCTATGGGAAAATCATCGGAGAGAAAATCATCAGGTTTGAGAAAACCGAACTTATTGCTCAGCAGACCATTTTTGGCTGGGTAGTATCGGGACCAGTTTGTTGTAACGACTGCGTCGCCAAATCATCCTTCAAAACATCAACGCAGACGGCGAATCAACAATTATTAGAACTCCTAAAAAAGTTCTGGCTCCAGGAGGAGCTACCGGATACATCATCGACAGTTTTCATGAGCAAAGCTGAAGCCGAATGCGAACAACACTTTATCGAGACTCATCAGAGGGATTCGTCGGGACGTTATGGCGTGCGTCTCCCTTTTAAATCATCACCAGTCGCTTTGGGAGATACAGCATCAACGGCCAAGAAACGGCTATCTAAGCTATTGGGAAAATTATCGTCAGATCCAGTCACTCATACCCTCTATAAGAAATTCATCGAAGAGTACGAGGCCCTGGACCACATGCAGCGAGCACCTTCAACTTCAGAACCAAAGCAGGCATATTACTTGCCTCATCATGGAGTGCTTAAACCAGACAGCACGACCACAAAATTGAGAGTGGTGTTCGACGCATCGCATCGCAGCTCATCAGGAGTGTCACTTAACGACATACTCCATCCAGGACCGAAGCTACAAGTAGACAGCTCCGACGTTCTTATCTGGTTACGTCGTCATCGTTTAGTATTTGGTGCGGACATTGTGAAAATGTTCTGCCAGATTCGTATTCATCGAGACGATTGGGATTATCAACGGATCTTCTGGAAAGACGACGAAGGAAAACTCATCTACTTTCAACTGACGACAGTCACATATGGCACCAGCTGCGCACCTTGGCTATCTCTGAGGGTGCTGAAGCAGTTGGCCATCGACGAAGGCCATCGATTCCCGTTGGCCTTACCGACATTCATCAAGGGACGGTATGTTGACGACATATACGGAGGCGCGGAAACAGAAGAGCATCTGGAAAACATTATTAAGCAGCTCATCGAACTTTGTATGGCGAGCGGCATGCCCCTGCAAAAATGGTGCAGCAATGCACCACAAGCCCTAGAGCGACTCGGAATATCATCAGGATCAGCTCCAACCATCGAATTCGAGGAATCAACGGTGAAAGTGTTGGGACTATGCTGGCAGCCCCACACGGACACCTTCCACTATAAAGCAAAGACATTCACCGAGGACACCATCACCAAGCGCGTAACCTTGTCCGAGATTGCGCAAATCTACGATCCATTGGGACTCATCGCGCCGGTGATCGTCACGGCAAAGATACTCATCCAGGAATTATGGCTGCTCAAACTTAACTGGGACGATCCACTTCCAGATGACTACAAGGATCGATGGAAATCATTCAGAGAGCAGCTTCAACACTTGAGCAGCCTATCAATAGCACGGTGGCTACATCTATCGCCCGGTACATCGGAAATTCAACTTCATGGATTTGCGGACGCATCAAATCTGGCAATGGGCACCGGTCTATCTTCGTACATCCGCAACGACATCGGGAACGTCTGTCACCTTGGTTTGTGCCAAGACCAAGGTGGCACCTCTCAAGAAGAAGACCATTCCAAGACTGGAGCTCACGGCAGCAGTCATGGTCACAGAAATCGTGGCTTATGTTAAAAGGGCTTTGGAATTGGACAACATCGATATTTATCTATGGAGCGACTCATCGGTAGTCATCACCTGGATCAACGGGGACCCTGCCCCTTGGAAGGATTTCGTACAGAAAAGGGTTCTTAAGATACGATATACCCTGCCCTCTGCAACTTGGAGACACATCAATGGGAAGGAGAATCCTGCGGACTGCGCATCAAGGGGTCTCACCCCGAAACAACTGGCGGAGCACCATCTATGGTGGACAGGGCCATCATGGCTTGTCCTGCCACCAGACCAATGGCTAGCATCATCAATGGACCTAGCATCATCAAAAGAGGTATCATCAGAAGCGGCACAGGAAGCGAGGCCGCCCATCATCAGCTCACATCCAGTAAAGATTGCCGAAGCAAATGCGCTAATCATCAGATACTCATCACTCACAAAGCTACTGCGGGTTACAGCCTGGGTAAACCGCGCAGCAAAACGCTTCAGAAGACAGCCGCTACCCGATTCTCCACAATTGGAACCAGAGGAACTCGAAGAAGCGAGACTGTTTTGGGTCAGATACATGCAGCAGCTCTACTTCGAGGCAGACGTTAACACGCTGAGGGACGGAAACCCCTTAGCGGCCAATCATCGTATGGCAACGTTGACGCTATACCTGGATAACGACGTCATGCGATTGGGCGGACGTCTAAGACGATCAACATTGGATCCGGAGGAGAAGAATCCAATCATTCTTCCCCGTCACTCGCCATTATCATCGCTCATCATCGCGGAGGCTCATCAACGGAGCTTCCATGGAGGAACTCAACTAACTTTGGCACACATCAGACAGAGGTACTGGATCATCGGGGGCGAGCTCCAGTATGCTCCCACATTATCAAATACGTAATTTGCGCACGTCATCGAGCATTGAGGGCTCAACAGCTGATGGGACAGCTGCCAACACGACGAGTGACACCATCGAGGGTCTTTCTCCACTCAGGAGTAGACTTCGCAGGCCCAATCAACATCCTGAGATGGAGAGGATCAGGGGCAAGCAAGACAATGTACAAGGCTTACATCTGTCTGTTTGTATGTTTTGCTACTTCAGCAACACATCTGGAACTGGTAACGGACCTCACAGCGGAGGGATTCATCGCAGCGTACAAACGCCTCACATCGAGACGGGGCGTCTGTGCAACCCTGTCCCGCGACAGGGGTGTCAACTTCATCGTGGTAGAGAGAGAACTTCAAAGATTATTCGACCAGGCATCAACTGAATCGGCAACTATCAGGGATCAGCTAGCATCCGACGGAACGCAATGGAAATTTAATCCTCCTCACTCGCCGCATATGGGAGGCAAGTGGGAGGCTGCAGTGAAATCAACGAAACATCATCTACGAAGGGTCATCGGAACCTCGACCTTGACGTACGAAGAATTTACGACTCTTCTGACGCAAGTCGAGGCCATACTTAACTCACGACCACTCTGCCCACTCACAAACGACCCGCAGGACACATCAGCCCTGACACCAGGACACTTCATCATAGGAGAAGCGCTCACGACAATTCCAGAGCCTTCACTTCAGCAGATCAACACAGCAAGCCTGAACAGATGGCAAATCATCTCCCAGAAGCTTCAGAATTTCGGGGAACACTGGGCAGCAGAGTGCATTCATTGTTACCAGCAAGTTTATCGGTGGAAGCAGCCAACGAATGAAGTAAAAATCGGTTCGTTGGTCCTCATCATTGACGAACGGAAGCCACCAGCCAAGTGGCCTCTGGCTCGAGTCATCGCAATTCATCCGGGACAAGACAACCTGACCAGAGTTGTCACACTGAGGAAAGGCAACCAGGAGACTCAACGGTCCATCCACAGGCTGGTGCCTTTGCCGATCAACGACGACCTTTTGGAAGGTCAACAGTGATACGTCATCATAATCATCAGCTATACATCGTCACCTGGAGGTGACGCAGGGCGGGCGGGATGTTGAAAATCATCCCTCAGTCGGGCTAAATGTCGAATTTTGCTCGCTCNGGCGGGATGTTGAAAATCATCCCTCAGTTGGGCTAAATGTCGAATTTGGCTCGCTCGGCAAACTTCGGGCATCGACGAGGACGATCGTGCGTGTCGTATCTTTAGTACGCCATCGAACTTCATCGAGTGAAAGTGCCGGAAAATTATCGCATCTATTATCGAACATTATCACTGCAAATCATCTTTTTGTTAATTTGTATACAGTCCACTCGGAAATCATCTATTTATTAAACTCTGTGTTGTGTAATTTTCAGTGCATAATTATTTGTTTATTAAAGAAAACTCATCAAATTACCTCCGGCTAATCATCAACCCGTTAACCCAAAGCTCACTTTTCCTCCCGACCACCCGGCTCATCAAATCGTGATTGGTTTCTAACATAAGGATTTAAAAAAAAACAAAAAAAGTTCACATTTACTTCTTTATTTTGAAAAGAAAAATTTACATTTACAAAAAACTTACTTTTAAAAACTTCCATCTAATTATCATCTTAAAAAATATAAAATTCGCTTAAATCTAAAAAAAACGAGATTGAAAACTTACATGCAGCTTATATCTACGAAAAAACTTACTTCTACAAAAAATTACTCTAATCCATAATCTAATCCCTATACACTAGCTTAAAAAATCGAAAGTATCTTTCATTCGTTTTAGTTTTTCAATCGTCGGGTTGAAGCGCGCGTCGTTTTGTCTTATATCCATAGGGGAGGATTGCAGCGGCATTATCAAGCCTTCGTTTCGGGCCCGTCGCGTGGATAATCTCCCTCTCGGGTTTCGTGATGACGTCATGGTACATTGTCCGTCGTATACCCTTGTAGTTGATCTGGTAAGGCTCTACCTTATCGACAACGAGGGCACGAATCGAGTCGTAATGAATCTGTTTACGCGTATCGTAATTTAGCNCTGCGATGTTTCCATCCGGTTTCTTCACGCGATAAGTATAAAATGTTGGACCGCCAGAGACAAAAGACGTAATAAAACTCCCTTCTCCGTAGCCCTCTACTTCGTCGGTCAAGTCACCCAGAAAATTCCCCAGCGCTAACTCGTTAGTTCCATCGCTCACGTAAATAACCGAGTCTCTATCATAATATAAAACGCGTTCTTGCTGTCTTTCTAAATAAGAATATAATTTGAGACGTTTGAAACGTTAGCTTTGGTAGACAGTTTCGCAGCTTCGTTTAAATGTTTCCAGGACATGAAGAGAGTCACGTTATCGATAGGGACAAGCCCTGTCACTTCGATTTCAGGATTGAACATTATGTTAGCAAACTCCTCATATGTCCGAATAATGCCTTTTTCGTTAAATTTTCTCTTTCCCCAAATTTACCCCAGAGACAGTTTAAACAAAGTTTTGCTACTGCTCTCAATCCAGCATTTTTTTTAATTTTATCCTTGTCGAGTTTTATTCCCTCTCTCACCTCATATTCGGATATATATCTATCCTTGGATTCATCATCTATGCATTCTGCCGGCCAATCGGAAGCCTCTTATTTGATTTTTAAAAAAGTGTTTATATACTCGGCAAATAAACCTCCTGTTCGTGTCATAGGATCATAACGTGTTGTTTTTTTATACTCCCAAATTTCACTAATTTCCAAAATTTTATACCCCACCTCTACGGCTTTACGGAGCTCTGGGGCGACCCAAGTCCCCAAAAACTCGCGGTCAGTGGGGTCATCATGAGGGCAATTGTCTTGCACTAAACCTTCGCAGCATGACCGACAGAGAGGAAACAGTAGCTTACCGTGTGCTTTGACAGGTAAAACTGGGTGAAATAATCATCGCGGGAGTAAAATGCGGCATTTCACAAGTCCCTCTATCCGCGAAATATCATTATTAGGAGATATGAGCTGACAATCGTTTCCTACATGTACAGTGGGGTGACCGTTAGGAAAAATCCCCGTCTTTAAAACATACGGATATAACGAACAAACGTCGACATATCGAATTTTTTCATTCTCTTTAACATCATAGTGTGTTACGGTATTTTCCGTACGTCCACCGAAAAGCGCGTCTCGAGGATCTAAAGCAACAAACATTTGTTGATCGATATTTTCAAGAAAATTTGACAGTTGGAGATCTGTCTTTTTTTTACGAATAAAATCGCATTCCCACATTTCAACGACTTCCTAACCCAAGTTTCGCAATTCCCTTGTAATTGCTCCTGTTCTCTCATATCCACTCTCTAATGTATCCTTATGGCCCAACTCTTTATCTCTATTAAACTTGAAACACCGTGGACAACCGTGCCAATAACAGCCGTGAAACTGATATGCATATTTTTTATTATTTTCAACATCTTCCCAATAACCATCTCGCCGATGCCCTGATTCCGTTCTGTGCTCGCGAGTCCACCCGGCGTGTATTATTCGATGATTCTCGCAATGCTCGCGCCAGAGTAACCACTCAATCGCTATTTTTGATTGCGTTTTTCCTAAACGACAACCACCCTGAGATATAATACCTATCTGTTTTTCTTTCAAGAAATTTGTTTGAAAAATGCGCATACACGTCGAAGCAATCGTTACACACTCTGTAAATGGGCAAACATTCCCAGCATTCATGATTAATTTACGAAACTCCACACACGCTTTCCTTAAAATTGTAACATCGAGTCTACAATAATGCAAAATTTCTTTACGGAAATCAAACTGGTAATTTTCGGCTACACGTTCATTGTACCAAGTTAAGAATTTTTCTCGATCCTGCACATTCATCGTATCCGCGCCATAATATTTTCTCTCAGGTATAGGCCCAACGTATTCTTGATTCTCTCGTTTATTGAAAAAATGTGGGAAATAGCCTTTTGCAATATCTCCTAAACCAAAGGCCTTCGGTAAACTGGCTAAAGCCATATGGAAATAATTCAAACTATCTATAAACTTATTATCCCCAAAATCCATCAAAATTATATTTGTGCCATTAATAATTGCTTTAATTTCACTGTTGATCCGACGTATAACATCCCTCAGAATAAATTGTGAGTCATAACCTTTCGCGTTGTGAGCAATACAGACTACTTGTTTATACGCCTTACCCATTGACGTGATGTAATTAACAAACCCACGCACAGGATCCTCACCATCAAAAACATGTTCTCGAGGATTACACACACTGCATGGGCTTCCAAGATTCTCCTCAGTTTTCATAATGTCGTCATCGTTCATCTCTGCACATCGGTCACATACAGTCTGGGCAACACAGAGTGTAGGCACGTGTATGTTGACGTCATCAGTCCCTTCCATCTTATCGTCTTGTCGTGTTTCAAAGTCGTAAAAAACAAACGCCACACGTTTCACCGTTTTTCTTCTTCTTAAATTTCAATGTAGGCTTGTAACACAGGTGAGATGCGGCTTCATCCTTCTGGCAGACAGAGCAGTAATATTTGTTTACTGGTGTTTCTGAGCATTCCAATGATCAATTTTCGTATTGTAATTTTTACACAATTTTATATTTCCACATACTATTGGTTTTATCCCTCCAAAAGATCCTGCTTTTTTATTGTTTTCGAAACACAATCGACCGTGGAATTCTCGATTACAG
This sequence comes from Diachasma alloeum, assembly GCF_001412515.2. Lineage (NCBI taxonomy): Eukaryota > Metazoa > Arthropoda > Insecta > Hymenoptera > Braconidae > Diachasma > Diachasma alloeum. The sequence goes on from NW_021680481.1 coordinate 452,280, forward strand.
TCATCACACACTATTTTATCCACACTTGTAGTGTCACATGGTGGATTTTTTAGACATCTGTCACAAGTTTTATCACAAACATGGCCTTGAGAGCTGTAGGGCGTATTACAATGTTCGCAATAATACTTGCAGCCCAAGAATGAAGGTAAATTTTGAATTGGCTCATAGTGTTTCTCTTCCGGATAATAGACAATGGGGAGAATATATTGTGTAGGTATATTCCTGCTGGTTAGTTAGTTTTAGTCAGGCGTGCCATCGTAGATTACCGGGCGATCTTTGCCATTCCTTTTGAGAGAATAAACCTTGATAATGCACCCCTCACGTGCCAAATATCTTTGATATTGTTTAATTTCCTCTGAACCACAGCCATCGGCAGGTACAATGACCCCTGCTTCGCGGGTCAGTTGCTTGGCTTCCTCACGCTGCATTTTACCCACGGACTGTCGAATAGATTGCCACATTTCGTGTATTCTACCCTTATCAGCACTTGCCTTCAATTTCTTGGCGTGTACTCTGGCTACGACGAGTGATCGTGGTAAACACAAACCATCCTTATTTGAAATTTGAAGGACACACTTCCTGCTAAGACCTCCCTTCATTTCTCTCTCGAGCAAGTCTCCTTGTCCTGCTGGTGCTTCAGCCACATGAAGTTTTATCCAAAATGTACCGGCGCAGTCAAAACCATTGGCACTCTGGGCAATTGAACTGACCAGATTCCACAAATCTTGAGACTCGTAACCGTTGATTGCACGCAACGGTTGAAAGGCACATTCGATTCATTCCGCGACCCCCTGCCTCCATAATGTTGGTGTCTACTTCGCGAAAAGCCTGTTCTATCCAGTGTACAGGATTACCTCCTTCAGGCACAGGGTTAATTCGAAACTACATCACATGTGTGTCGAGTTTGAAACGAGGTAGCCTCTGTCGTGACCTCGGTATCACCTTCAAGGGTGCCAAAGTGTCTTCTGGCACCTCGTTGTTCCCATTTTGAATAGCTGCAAGTAAATTTATTTCAATAGAGGAATATTTTTATATAAAAATTCCTATCATTAATATAAAATTGATACTTACCATTATGTGGGGCAATTTCACAATTATCTAGTAAGTCTAGATTGAAATTGTCAATGGCGCCAAGTGCCGCAGGATCATTATTAGATGTGTGAGGCCGTATCTGGCCCAACCCATTTTGGAGAGGGTCAGAAGCGTCTGCCTGAAGGTATCCCGCGAGTGGGTGGTAGGCGGCTGATTAATCGATTAATTCGCGGTTTAATTCGCGGATTTAATCCGCGGTTTTAATTCGCGGTTTTAATTCGCGGATTTTTTAGTGCAACGCTGTAGGAAGGGTCTGTTCACGAAGAGTACCGCTGCGAGTGGGTGGTAATTTCATTAGTCGCGAGTGGGTGGTAGGCGGTCGATTCATCGATTGATTGACGGATTTAATTCGCGGTTTTAATTCGCGGATTTAGTTCACGGTTTGATTCGTATGTTGTATTAATCAGTGCTAGGATTTTTAAGGATAATAAGAGTAGCTAGTATTTTATAAATAAGAAAAAACATTTAATAATTAAAAATATTATTTATTTTCCACTAGACAGGATGAAATGCGTATTACATATGTCGAAACCGGTTTAATCCCCCCCCCCTTCCTGTTCATCCTGTCGAGTTCCTGGCGGGGACCTCCATGAATGATGACGATGCCATCTTCGTCCTCATCCTCAGCCTCTCCTTCTTCTTCTTCTTCTTCGTCTTCATCCTCTTCCTTTCCTACTTCTTCTTCTCTCCCAATATCCAATTCTTGGGTTGGCCCTTCCGCCTCCATCACCTGATGTTGTTGAGCTCGCTCCGCTTGCTCCTCCCGAAGCCGAGTCAGATATTTGGTAGTGCGCTCTTCGAAGTCCTCGTCGAGCAGGAACTGCCACATCAAACCCGCTGCAGGATGAGCGGTGACCCACACTGTTGCCGGAGAGTCCAACATCACATGAGCAGCCAAGAGGGAGAAATGTTGGAGAATGAATTCATTCTCCACGTGGAGAATCATAGCCTTCTCCAACTCCTCGCAGAGGTATTCCGCCGTATAACGTTTTACCCACTCCAATGGGCAAAAAACGTTCTCATTGGTGGCGACATATTCTTGGACGGGATTCATTGTTACGAACAAATGAACATGAACACTTGCACAAACACGAATGAAATTTTACGTTTTGCTGTCCTTTGAAGACGTTGTGGTGGACTGTGAATTGAGGGTGACTGACAAATGGCATTTATAGGAGTAAACTACCCTCACCACGAGAATTTTTCGGGGTTCTGCACATAGAAAAATGATCAACACAGACCACTTACCTCACAACCAATAAAAGACCCAAAACTCTTCTTATAACCCAGACCGAGTGCTTCATTACTTTATTATAGAGGATTCCAAAGCTACTATCTGCATCGAAAAATCTGTACACTGCCTCAATTTTCGAATCATAAAACTTGAAAGGGTCATCGATTGGGAAATTGTCGGAAAGGTATACTCAATCCCTCTGGAAAAAATCTGTACTCTACTCTGTTATCTGATCAGCAGATTTAAAAGCTATATGACTCAGAGAGAATATTCAGCGAGAGTAAAAATGTGGAAAGCTGTAGGATCACTCTTATAAGTCATGAGAAGTTATCTGAAAAATCTCAAGAGCAGACTAGAATACGATGTTGAAAATACCTTGTTTTCTATCTCACAAGAACTTATTTTACACATGATTTATGACACCCCTATTTTCCTGTATTTCAGCTAGATAAGGGTTAAGAGGGTAAGAATAGGTGTAAGAAAAAAAGTGAAAGTATTTCAGACTTAATTTTCTCTCGAGATAAGTGATCTTAAAATCACCTTTTCACAAA
>NW_021680481.1:455384-459907 GCF_001412515.2 Diachasma alloeum
GCCAAGGTGGATGAACTCGAAGAGAAGGATTCAGGATGGTCACTCCGTGAAGTTATTAATATGGATATAAATATTAATAAATATAATCCATTACGTGGAGGTTCGAGTTTTGTCGAGGTACCCCGGTGGATTCAATTGAAGAAGGCAGTAATCAATGCCCAAAATACGAACGACCCTTATTGCTTCTTGTGGTCCATCATGGCAGCCCGGTGCAATATCAAACATAAAGAACGATCGAATTCCTATCCACCGTTCAGCACAGTGATTAAAAATTTCGGTATGTTCAATTATCCTATGGCTATAAAGGATATACCAAAATTTGAAAAACTGAATGAGATGTCGATAAATGTATATACAATCGACTGTGATGAACACACGGGAAAAGAATGGATCGCACCGTTATATTTGAGCTCGCGACCCCCAACGACACTCCAAGAAGCTGAGAAAACTATTCATCTTTTGATGATTAAAAAAAAAAGATGATCAACCACCAATTGAAAAAGTTTTCCATTACACGTGGATCGCTAACCTCTCCCGACTACTCAGCAGTCAATTATCGAAGACTCAACATCGCACCTTTATATGTGATAGATGCTTGTGTCATTTCAAAAAGGAGGAATCTTATGCAAAACACAGAATGGATTGCATATCCATAAACAAGTGTCGCATGATATTCCCCGCAAATAATGATAAATATTTAAAGTTTAAAAATTTCAAGCATCAGCTTCACATGCCATTTGTTGTATATGCCGATACAGAATGTTTGTTGGAAAAAGTGCCTTATGACAATAATGACAATACTAAAATCTATCAAAAACATGCGTCATATAGTGTAGCATATTATGTAAAGTGTCGCTATGATGACTCAAAGTCTGAACTGTGTGTTTATCGGGGGCGGGATTGTATTGAGTGGTTCATTGAACAATTGCGTAATTTAGCAGTGAGTGTAGATACCGAATTACAACGCAATGAGCCCATGTATTTGACGGCAGATATGTGGAAGGATTTTGATGCAGCAAAAAATTGCTACATTTGTGGAGACATTTTCACAGATAAAGCAGTGAAGCACCGGGATCACTGTCATTTCACGGGGAAATATCGAGGCGCTGCGCATCCGGGCTGTAATTTGAACTACAAGGAGTCATATACAATCCCCATAGTTTTCTACAACTTATCTGGTTATGATTCCCATTTTTTCATAAAGGCTTTAGCCGAACAATTTGAAGGTTCAGTGAAATTACTCCCTATCAATAAGGAAAATTATATTTCGTTTACAAAAGCAGTGGAAACGACAAAAGTTCACCTGAGATTTATTGATTCACTTCGATTCATGGCGAGCAGTATAGATAGATTGTCATCATATTTATCTGATGATAAAAAAATTATTACGGTTAATTAGAACACCAACTTGAATCAGTTCAAACTCGTCACACGCAAAGGGGTATTCCCAGATGAATATATGGATTCATGGGAAAAATTTAATGAACGAAATTTACCCGGAACAGAACATTTCTATTCGCAATTGAATGATGCTGACATATCTGACGAAGACTACAGTCATGCTTGCAACATTTGGAGGAATTTTGACATCAAAACTCTGGGTGAATATTCCGAGTTATATTTGAAGACTGACGTGTTATTATTGACTGAAATTTTGAAAATTTCCGAGAGTTGTTTTCAAGCATATCATTTGGATCCTCTGCACTATTATACTGCACCCGGACTCGCTTTTGATGCCATGTTGAAGATGACAAAAGTAGAACTGGAGTTATTTCAAGATCCAGAGATGCTGCTTTTCATCGAAAAGGGTATCAGAGGAGGATTATCCCAATGCTCAAATAGGTATGGCAAAGCGAATAACGAGTACATGGGGAATGCCTATAATCCTAAGGATCCCAAGTCATACCTCATGTATTTTGATATAAACAATTTATATGGAGCTGCCATGAGCCACTATTTACCACAAAAAGGGTTCTCTTGGGTGCAGGATTGGAAGTCACTCGATATTCAAAATATCCCCAATGATTCAAGTGTTGGATACATTTTCGAGGTGGATCTCGAATACCCAGAAGAGTTACACATGAACCATCGATATTTGCCTCTATGTCCTGAACACATTGTATCCCCCAACGGGGAATCAAAGCAACCAAAACTTCTTACCACTCTGAATTCGAAGAAGAATTATGTCATCCACTATGAAAACCTTAAACAATACTTGAGTCTTGGTTTGAGGTTGACAAAAATTCATCGAGTATTGAAATTTAATCAGAGTGCCTGGTTAAAAAAATACAATCTCAACACAGAATACAGGAAAAATTCCCCGAATGAGTTTGAGAAAAATTTCTACAAACTCATGAATAATGCAGTGTTTGGGAAAACGATGGAGAATGTTCGAAAGCAAATGGATGTCAAGCTGGTGACAAAGTAGGAAGGCTGTTGGGGGGCTGGAACCTGGATATCAAAACCGAATTTTCACAGCAGTGTAATCTTTGATAAAGATTTAGTCATCATCCAAATGAACCGCACACAAGTCAAATTCAATAAACCAATTTACGTAGGTTTTAGTATTTTAGATATTTCTAAAACTTATATTTATGACTTTCATTATAATTATATCAAAAATAATTTTAATGAAAATGTAAAATTATTGTATACAGACACTGACAGTCTCATCTACCATTTTTATACGTTAATACATTTATGATGTATGTTAATACATTTATGATTTTATAAGGAATGATCTGCAAAAATTCGATACCTCAGATTACCCTGAAAATAATGCATATGGCATCCCTCTTGTAAATAAGAAAAAATTAGGGCTTATGAAAGACGAAAACAATGGGAGGATTATGACGGAATTTATAGGTTTAAGATAAAAAATGTACTCGTTGAAAGTGTTTGGAGAAGAGCGAGAAAAATCTCGAGCAAAAGGGGTAAAAAGATCCGCCCTCAGAACAATCACGTTTGACGATTACAAGTCGTGTTTAGAAAATCATCTAAATATATCTAGACCTCAAAATTCGATAAGATCTATGCAGCACAATGTATATACGATTAACCAGACGAAATTAGCGTTAAGTTGCCATGATGATAAACGTATTCTCATGCCAGGTACTCCTGATACTTTACCCTACGGGTTCAAAGGATAATGTAAATATTGGGTTAGGGAGAAAAAAATAAAACATAATTTTTGTGCAAAAAAATGACATTTTTATTTAAACAAATCGTACTTCAGTTTGCCTCCATATTATAATATTTATGGTAGAAGTTGGCATTGTCCATGGAACCAACGCTAATAGTCCAATACATATCACCCCCAATCCTATTGACATTAAAGCAAATAACATTCCGTGAGATTTATGGTCTTGCGCATGACCATCACATTCATGTAAAATTTCTTCAAGTGGTACATAATATTTAGGGAGATAATGGAAACACTTTCGTTTATATACTAACGTTGTCACATTGAGATTCCATCCAAAAATTTCTTTGTCAGATTTTTTCACATTTTCTTGAAATCCTAGCATTGTTATCGATGATGTGGATGCTTGACATCTCTCTTTCAATTGAAGTATTCCCACTCCTGAGACATTTATGGCGTTAATCCACTGACCCTCACACCAAATATCCACTTTCTCGTTTTGGGGTACTGAATATAGCCATCCTTTTTGAGTTTTTTTCCAATGAGAATTGTAAGTCGAGCTGACCTTGATGGGGCAATTACTAAAAAGTGATGCTAATGGGTTATCTTTTTCGAAAATCATCGTCTCACAAATTGGGTGGGTGTTGATATCATAAAATGGATACTTAGGTTCACAAATAAAGCGATAATCATCGGTAATCCCACAGTGTGCGAGATCCTCAGCGTGTGCCAAAGTATAAAGGTCTTGGCCGAGTAGCAGGTAGTCAGCCCGTGGTTGAATGTACGCCGACCCACGTTTATGACCGAGCAATTGAAGCGCTGGGAGAGGGTACATTTTGATTAATTGGTAGACTGAGGAGGTAACCAATGGGATCTTGAGAATGACAATGAACTCCCCTTCATGAAAGCCAATTTTTGTCTTCGAAATTTCCAGTAATTTGTCGGTGTTGAATTCATCACTGGGAATGACCACAGAGGCATCTCGATTCACAGTTGAAAAATGATTTACAGCACTTTGAAGTTGTTCAAGAGTGAATAATTGAGGGTGCACAACACCTGTCTTAGCTAATTGCACTATGTTGATAATTGTTTTCAGGGTATGAATGTAATTGTCCAATTCCTCATCCAAACTTTCAACCCAATCTCGTATTTTATTCAACATTAGTTGATATTCAGCACTGTTAAAAGTTTCATTTTTCATCAGCTCCTCAATTAATCGAGCCTCTGTCTCAACACCCCCAAGCCTTATTGTGCTTTGATTCTCCTATGCCTTAATTGTATCACAAAAATGATGCAGTCCTGATTTAATTAGGTGCAGCTTTTCACTAGTTTTATCTGATATTTCTTCATTGCCGTGTAGAGTTCCCAAAGCCACATCCTT
>NW_021680481.1:460200-476607 GCF_001412515.2 Diachasma alloeum
GAGACATTTATGGCGTTAATCCACTGACCCTCACACCAAATATCCACTTTCTCGTTTTAGGGTACTGAATATAGCCATCCTTTTTAGTTTTTTTCCAATGAGAATTGTAAGTCGAGCTGACCTTGATGGGGCAATTACTAAAAAGTGATGCTAATGGGTTATCTTTTTCGAAAATCATCGCCTCACAAATTGGATGGGTGTTGATATCATAAAATGGATACTTAGGTTCACAAATAAAGCGATAATCATCGGTAATCCCACAGTGTGCGAGATCCTCAGCGTGTGCCAAAGTATAAAGGTCTTGGCCGAGTAGCAGGTAGTCAGCCCGTGGTTGAATGTACGCCGACCCACGTTTATGACCGAACAATTGAAGCGATGGGAGAGGGTACATTTTGAATAATTGGTAGACTGAGGAGATAACTAATGGGATCTTGAGAATGACAATTAACTCCCCTTCATGAAAGCCTATTTTTCTCTTCGAAATTTCCAGTAATTTTTCGGTGTTGAATTCATCAGCGGGAATGACCACAGAGGCATCTCGATTCACAGTTGAAAAATGATTTACAGCACTTTGAAGTTCTTCAAGAGTGAATAATTGAGGGTGCACAACACCTGTCTTAGCTAATTGCACTATGTTGATAATTGTTTTCAGGGTATGAATGTAATTGTCCAATTCCTCATCCAAACTTTCAACCCAATCTCGTATTTTATTCAACATTAGTTGATATTCAGCACTGTTAAAAGTTTCATTTTTCATCAGCTCCTCAATTAATCGAGCCTCTGTCTCAACACCCCCAAGGCTTATTGTGCTTTGATTCTCCAATGCCTTAATTGTATCACAAAAATGATGCAGTCCTGATTTAATTAGGTGCAGCTTTTCACTAGTTTTATCTGATATTTCTTCATTGCCGTGTAGAGTTCCCAAAGCCACATCCTTGTTTCGCTCTTCAATACTGGACTCATTCATGAAGAACAGGAATCGAGCTATATACTTTTCCACGTTTCGATTTTTTTTCAGGATATTTTCACTTTGAAGAACGTCTGCACATAGTTCAGCTTCTCCATAATTTTTACACTTTTGATCCATATTTTCCAGTGTTTTCGGATGAATTAGTGGTCGTTGATCGATGAATTTTCGCCAGTCAATCCAAGTGGCAAGTTGCCACTCACCTGTAGTGAAGCGCACATCACCTACGGATTCGTAGTATAGTCCACTTCGACTGAAAATCTCAGTATTACGAAAATTTTCACACCGGCAGGAGGATGTCGTGAGGACTAGTAGCACGATGATTTTCACAAGCATGTTGTGGAGTTGAAATCACCAACTAAACTGTTAAGGATGAAAATAGGCTGACTGTTTAAATAGTTCTTTCCCCTCTCAATCTTTTTTATTCATGAGCATCAATCCAGCTATTGTGGGTGTTATCAAAGCCCAGCCATTTAACAAAAATTCTATTTCCAGATTTTTTCAATACTTTTTCCACAAGATACGCGTCAGAATGTTTTGTTTTCAGTAATTGTTCTTCATAAAAACTTCCACTGATCAATTCATTTTTATAATCTTTCAATTTGTATGTAACTGGATTAGTATTATTAATTTCTCGGATAGTGAAAATTTCTGTAGTCTAATTGGGGGTATAAACTTTTTCAAAAACATGTTTGGCCATGCTTATGCGAACTTTATCACCCACGTGAAACTTTGGCTGTCTGCTATTTACCCAAAAGTCTGCGTAGAGAAGACGTAATTTCTTGGCATTTTTTGTTGTCACATCGGCAGGCTTCATACGAATAGTTCGATGTTTTCTATGATTATATTCCCGTACGAGTTCTGGCAACATATCAATCCACTTGTAATTTCCACGTAAACTGAACTGAAACCACATTTTACTCTTCAATGTTCGATTGAATCGCTCACATATAGAAGCCTTCAAATTACTGAATGTGGAATATAAATTGATATTATATTTCTTTATTAATGCTTGAAATTCGGAATTGTAGAATTCCTTTCCACCATCAACGTGTAAATGTTTGGGCATACGCCCCTGTTGGAGAATGGAATAAATAGCTCTCGTGACATCTTGGGCATTTTTCCTCATTATCGGCTCAGCCCACGCAAATTTTGAAAAATTGTCTATTACAGTGAGAAAAAATCTATGTCCATTATTGCTCTTTGCGTAAGCCGTCATATCCACTAAATCTGCCTGCCATGTCTCATCCAGATCACGAATATTAACTCGTCGTCGGGGGTAATTTCTTCGGGCTGGACGATGCAATTCTGTCACAACATCCAATTTATTTTCTGACATTATTCACAGAATACTCGGGTATTTTTGGCAATACGAGTGCACTTGGTATTTTTTCCACTATTTTCATTAATTTGCCAACCGTTCTATTGTTATCTGCAAACTTGTGTTTCATTTCAATTTGCAAATCATTAATTTTTGTATTCAAAGTCTCCAGTGTAACAGCATCATGTGGGTCCACTGGTGTTGCAAGATTCTTCAGCCTTTTGTCAAGAAGATCGTAATCACCTTCTGCAGTGAGTTTATATCCAACACCTGGAGGGCCTCGATTTTAAGAGCCACTATCAGTGGTTAAGTGACAACCGAACACGTCAAAACTCATTTCGCAAATGATAGTAGTTTGCAATATGCATACTCTAATATATGATTTCAGCCTCCCGAAGTTCCTCAATAATTGAAATAATTTCATTATCATGACTCGGATTTCCTGCCACCTGTGAAGCTATAAGTAATCGAAGACGGTCGACAAGTTCATTGGGATCATCCCAGTAGACATAATCCACAGTGTTCGGCCGTCTAGCCTTCATAAACGCAGGTAGAAGCCCGGTGCCGGTATAGTGGATCCGGAAAACTGTGAAATATATTTTCCATATTTCTCACCCTTCGTCTCTCGAATGCCATCTCGAGGTTTATAGTTTCTTTGATGCCTATTAGTTGCAAGTATGATATTTTTATATGCATCAATATCACTTTGATCAATCAAATTGGGATCAGGACTTTTCATGAAGAGAAGCTCCAGTAATCCTTTGGTGCAAGCGTATTTNGATCCTTTGGTGCAAGTGTATTTCATGGTTTTCGCTTTAATAAATTCATCCTCAAAATAAATGGGTGAATCTCCAATCATGAAATTATGAGTAAGTTGTCGAACACCATAAGCCTTGTCCCATTTTGGTGTATGGATTAGCGCTAAATATTTTCCTACTAGAGTGTCAGCATCGATAACATTTGCTTCTTCTTCAGTGCTAGATAATTCGCCCAGATTGTATGAATTATCAATGCCTGAAATTATAGTATTATCGTGAGAATTCTCCAAGGATCAAACTATAGTATCATCGTGAGAATTTTTCAAGACTGGCGTCAGAGTCTCATTCGACGTGTGATTGAATGAAGAATCATTGGCTGTAGAATCATAGTCATCCTCAGAGGTAGTTCCATTCCACAAAATTTCTTTGGGTGTCTTTGGGGTGCTCTTATACCCGATTTTTCGTCGATTTTTGTAACCAATGGTTCTGAAGTGTTTTTTATTGTCGACCAATTTGAGGTTTTCCCCATTATCATCGGAAAATTTAACATTCCGAGTATTCAATTCCTGGAGCGGTCTCACAATGGGTTTGAAAACTTCCTTCATGGCTTCATCAACACACTCTCTACCCAATTTCAATAGGTTATGTTTTCGTTGAATTGCTTTCCTCGCAGCGGAAATTTGACGTAAAATCTCTTGTTGCTTTGACATTTCATCCTTACGAGGAGCCATGTTCACTCACTGGGATCTAGCCCGCTACTGTTTAAGTTCTCCCCCTACAANAACCTCCATCAATATCCCTATCTTCATCGATTACTAGGAACGAATAATTATTTTTCCAACATGTGGAACATAATTGTTTAAATTTTTCGAATGACATGTCTGTATTGACATGATTATTATAAATATGCCTTAGATTCATTTCGTCCTGCTTGAATAATACCAGGAAATTAACATTGTCATGCACTAAATGTTTTGGAATGCCAGCATACGATTGACATAAATAAAAACTGTCAACATTTTTATATCTCCCCATACAAAAATATGCCTTAATATTATTTTACTTCTCGCAGGCCACATCATCAAATATAAATAAAGAATTCGTCTTTGCGTTGTCCACCGACGCAACTTCCTCATTATCTGAGAATGGGTAATAATTCATGTCACTCAGAGGTTCCAATAAATTTTGTAAAGATTGATATTTCGGTTGGTTGAGCGATTTCGAATAAACGTAGATTTTTGAAAACCTTGAACCATTCGAATGAATTATGAGGCTCAATACCGCATTCGTTTTTCAACAATTTGATGGACCACAGAAAACCGCGCGAATAGTATTTGGCAGCAATGAGCCATGCCGCCGCGGTTGATTAGTATCTTTCGCAGTCACTGAATCAAAATTAATGACGGGTAAACCGTTGGGATATGTACTTAACTCCATCTCCATAAAAACTGAGGATAAAACCTATAAATTGGAGGGTTTTATAGCAAAATCAGTCAGTTCTCTTTCGGACATGATTGTGCACAGATCGCGTGCTAACAAAAAAGGGAGGGGGTTATTGAACAAAATCATCAACAATGTCCCCGTTGAATTGCATCTGCCAGGTTATCAGTATTGTGGGGCTGACACAAAGTTGGCTGAAAGATTAGTTCGAGGAGATCCTGAGATAAATTCCTTGGATTCTGCCTGTAAGGAACACGACATCGCATACTCAAAAAATCGCGAAAATATTTCAGCGTGACACGACGCTGACAAAGTGCTTGCCGAAGAAGCTTGGCGACGTGTATCAGCACCAGACTCTAGTTTGGCGGAAAAAACCGCCGCTTTATTTGTAACAAACACCATGAAGGCTAAAATGAAATTGGGTATGAGTGTAAAAAAATCAAGTTTGGGTGTTAAAAAGCAAGTTTGGGTGTAAAAAAATCAAGTTTGGGAGTGAAAAATCGAAAGATAAGGGAAAAAAAGAGAGGGAAGCCTAAAAAGAGGGTGACATTCAGAACAATCATCAGAGCTGCTAAAAATTCAATCAAATTAAATAACGGTTCATCTGATGCTATTAAAACAGCTCTCAATGGTGCTAGAGTAGCCGTGAAACAGAATGGTGGGCGAAGCAAAGTCAATATTCCGCGGGTGATTCCAGTCCCATCGAAATTTGGACGAATTTTACCGTTTCTTGTGCCACTATTTGCCGGTTTAAGTGCCAAGGGGGCATTAGCTGGAGGAGCGGCTGGAATTGCTACAGCTGTCAATAGTGCCAAAGATGCCAAACAACAACTCGCGGAAAATAAAAGGCATAATGAAACTATGGAGGCTATTGCACTCGGCCGAGGTTTACATCTTATATCCTATAAAAAGGGGATGGGCTTGTACTTGAAGTCCAAAAACTATTGACGATGCTACCACGCAGGGCTCTAACTGATGGAGATCTTAAAAAATATGCAAAACTCATGAAAATTCCTCATTTTCGAGGTGTAATGGCTTACCCAAAATTGGACCATTCAAAAATGAATCAGACATTATCAATTTGGATGATAGAGAGGGTCCTGGAACTCATTGGGTTGCATATAAAAAAATAGGAAACGATGTCACCTATTTCCATCGTTTTGGGAATCTGCAACCTCCCACAGATCTCTTCAATTACCTTGGAGTTGGTAGCATAAAATATAACCATGAGCGTTTCCAGAATTGGAATACATTCAACTGCAGGCATCTATGTTTGGCATTCCTCATTGGGAGATTATATAAGAATGGGCATTGATGATTTTTCATCAGTTGACCTTGAGAAATCATGAGTGATTCATTGACATTAACAGTCTCAGGAGCGTCATCAGTTTTGGAAGTGCAATATTTTCCCCCAATTGAACTTTCACTTGAGAAAAATTATGTTCTCGCCCTAGTGGAATTTCTGACTTTCAATTCCATCCCGAACGTCGATACGAACAATAATAAATTACACATAGAGGATACAGTTATCACTATCCCAACGGGAAGTTATGATATCGATGATATTGCGAAATTTCTCGTAAAAAATGTTGAAAAAAGTGACATTATCATAATTATCAAAAGTAATAATAATACTCTGCGGAGTGAACTGTTTTATAATAAANCTTTCAATCATCATATTACGATCACCATGTTAGCAATCCATTATTGAGTAACATAGAATTTTCTATTATTATACCACTGGTGGTGATTGATTGTTCTAAACAAAATGAATCATTGAAATTAGGTCCAGTAGATTTTCGTTTAGAATTCGAAACGAGAATAAGTATTCCCACGGATGCTGCCGCTTACTGCCTTATTTTGCATGATCGAGTAGTAAACTATCACCCCATAAGAGGTGGGGTGAGAAAAATTGTTTAAAATTGATGGGGGTAAGCGTATAAATTGAATTGTTGAGGGTCTCAAAGTATCAGTCACCATGGAGCTACTTGTGGATGTACAAGGTTTCCAAACGCTCTTCGGCGAGTTCATCGTGAAAGAGTGTGCCTACNCTGTTTTATAATAAAAAATTGGACTTGAGGCCTGCGAATTCGATAGGTCGTCTTCTCGGTTTCACCCCTAGAGTTTTGGAATCCAATAAAACTCATGAATCTGATCAGCCTGTAGCCATTCTCAAAGTGAACGCCTTACGAGTTGAATGTAATATCACCACGGGAGCATACAACAACAGTGATAAAGTCCACACAATTCATGAATGTCTTCCTGTGGTATCCCCTGGATATAAAATCAGAAGTTTCATCACAAGTTATTCATTTACCAGTGTCTGTCAAAATAATAAACGATTTACAGCTTCGAATTGTAGATCAGGACGGTGACTTGGTGAATTTTAGGGGTGAAAAAATCACCATCAGNGTGCCTACACAGTCTTGGATCCTGAAGGTTGGGACCCGACAGTGTGGTTTTTCGAACCTCCATTTTCATTCTCCAGTTTACCAGCAAAGTATAGAAGTGTAAATCTGTGGCTTCAGCGTCATCATCATGGATTTTCTTGGCATAGCGACGGAGTGCTAATAGGGGGCATNTTGCTGTCTCCAAGTTAATCAGTTCGCGTGCTGTTAACACCTCAGAACGTCAAGTTCCTCAAGAGCCTCGGTCTGGTCGTGAAAAAAAGTGGAAAAAACGTTGTTACCAGATAAAAATATTTTTTATTCGCTGGATACCATGGAGGAAAGACTGAATATCAAAATTCCCCCAGTGTTTGAAGAATCTATCGCCCATTATGANTTGGTTCTAACTCGTAGTTGCCCCCTCATAAGCAGTTTCGCTTGTCTGCAGGTCGCAACTTTCTCCCAACGCCTGACATAATCTCGCTGGAAATGATCTTTAATAAGAGTTTTTCCCACTGCGAAGGGCATGCCAAGCAGGCCGTGTGAGGGCACCCTTTCTGTACCCTCCTTGGCCAGCTTATCTGCCTCTTCATTACCTAGAATCCCATGGTGACCTGATACCCAGGTTACAGTGACCTGGTTGTTTTTACCCAATGTGTCCAATGCCTACATACATTCCCACACCACCTGTGAATCTGCAGTGGGTTTTTCCAGGGCGTGAATCGCCGCCTGGCTGTCACTGCAGATGAATATTTTCATCTTTTTTGTGTCTCTCGCGTTCAGATACTCTGCACACTTAAGTATGCCCAGCATCTCTGCTTGAAAGACGGTTGAATGATGGCCCAGCGGAAAACTCTCTCCGAAGCCATCTTTCAGACGGTAGATGCCTGCCCCAAAACTTTCATTGAAGCCAGAGCCGTCCGTAAACCAGTCGTCCTCTCTTGGTCCTGGTATAAGTTCCGAGTCTAGCCACTCCTGTCTAGGTGGTATACACGTTCTGAAAGTTTTCCTGATCTGATACTTCCTACGATTCCTATCCATCTTACCTATGAAGGGTCGATCATTGATTAGGCTAAGCCTTGTATGGCCTTGGCCCGTCATCTTCCATTCTTGTTGACACCTTAGTCTATATGCAGTTGTGGTAGCACAACTCACAACTCTAAGGTCGACGGGTGGGATACTGAGTGCTATTTCTAGCGCCTCAGTAGGTGTCGATTTTATGGCTCCTATTGCAGCCCTCAGGAAGGTTCCCTGTAGGCTTTTCAACAGGTTCCTTGTTTCCGTCTTACTCACCCTCGGCCACCAGACGACCGCAGCGTATAACAGTCTCGGAAGTAGAACTATTTGGTAGAGCCAGAGCATCATTTTAGGATTGAGTCCCCATGTCCTGCCCACAGCTCATCTGCACGCCCGCATAGAGGCAAACACTTTATTTCTCTGTGTACAGATATGTTCTTTCCAGCTGAGTTTTGTAACGAGATTTTCTCGTTACGAGTTGAAATCCCCTTAAACAGATACGTGAACTCTAAAATTGAGACATGAAGTGACATCTAGAGGCGGCTTGAGAAAGCCGGGACTAGATGAACTGAGCAATAAACCGATGAAAGACCTAAGGCATAGCGGTTATGGGTCAAACCGCGATCCCTGGAGGCCTGGAGGACGTTACTAGACTATCGCTATTTTGGAATTCGCCCAGCATCTGCTGGGGGAAAAGGGGCCGACGTACAGGCTGTCCAACTGGGCGATTCCATAGACTATGTCCGAGTAGACTAGGGACCAACGGCCAGGTGAGAGGACTGGTGCCCCCGGGATCCCGTCGGGATGATTGGTGGGGATAGGTTAACGGAATGACCTATCGTCGCTGAGATATCCAGACTAGGGGGAGAAGGCCCTAGTAAGATTCTGAGTTAGTCGAACGCGGACGCTCGAGCGGGGAAGTCGAAAGGATTTCTCCGAGATATACTGTGGTGTTGGCTTGAAAGATGGCCACGGGAATGGTGGGCGAATAGCTCAGCGCAGCCAGGTGCATAACTGATGGTAGCGAGCGTAGGGGGATGCTCCTGCATCCCCCACAAACGGGAAAAGAGTTATTTCGGAACTCTTAGTGACGACTTTGTTGTTTCCGGCGTTATCCGGCTCGGCGAAACAAATGTCGTGCGCATGGGCTCGTGGGTCTGGAGTAGAAATCGTCCTCCTGTCGACCCGACCATGTGCCGACATTCGAGTACCCGGAGACGGTGACGTGCGATGACCGAAGCGGTAACTGGTGGCCGAGAGTGTGGGTGGTCGTGAAGTGGGTAACAGTGTTCCACTTTGGTCGGATCAGTCTCTCGGCGTCCCATGCTCTGAGGAGTCCCGGCTGATTCGCATCTAATTCTGAAAACACTCCCGAGTCGAAATACTCGAGAGGCAAAAGCCTACTGAGAGAGTGAAAAACTCTCCAGGACGGGAGTAAATTCACTTTACATGGATGATTAGGCCGTGAGGCTTAATTTCCAGCCTGAAATAGTGGCTGGTGACGTTTGGCATAAGATACTCCTGGTGGACCTCGCCAACTCTACCGTGTCACACTGATGCTAGCTGGGCAACACTTTGCCCGCCCACAGAAGTCCTCTGAGTGAAGGTTCGGCAGAACCTCCCGTGAAGGTTCGGCTGGCGCCCGATTATTGAGCGATAGAGACGGCATAAAAAGTAGTTTCGATTTTTCCTGGGTGAACAACCCGGGAAAATATTCTTACAAAATGCCGCCCGACGTGGGGCCATGCCAATGGAGTAGAAAGGAAACCCTGAAAATATGGGTAAGTAGGAAATTATCACGTAGATAATACGAGGAGAATCCAGAAATTGATTCCCCTCGAATGCACCGAATTTTATTTATTCCTTGAAAAGGGAAAAATAGAATTCGAAATGCACGAAAATTTTGTCGTGGGGAGGTTTTCTCAGAAACTCGATGTTCTGTCTCCTCGACATCGGGGGGAGATGGCCTTGAAAGGACGAGTTTATTTTCCCCGACGAAAATTCGAAAGTATCGATTTTTCGCTTGGGAGGGGTCATTGCGGCTGCTCTGAGTGCTTTTCTCCTCGCCACCCGGAGGAGGATGGTCTCAGGTGCGGGGCATTTCCCTTCTTCGACCGGAAAATCAAGGAAAGCGAGCGAAAAACGGTGAGAATTCTGAAAAATTGAATTCTCCTCTCGTAAATATGCAGAAATGCTGGCAGACGCATTCGCCGACGCCCGGTAAAGAAGACTATCCTGAAGAAGGATAGCATTACCGACTGCAGGTGTCGACGGTACAGTACCCGCCCGCGAGGGCGAGCCACGCGACGGACAAATCGCGCGGAAAATAAAATTGACATCTCTGATTGATGTAAATCAAGGGTGTGCGAAAGGACTACCTAAATATGGAAATTTAGGTCAGAGTCCAGGTTACCAGGGTGGACCACCGGCGGCGATTCAAATTGATACGCGCCCTAATCCCCCCACCCCGAACACCTGTGAAATTGGGGGAAATGACCACGGGAAGCGTCCTTTTCCGTTTTGACCGCGTACGCGACAAGACAAGAATTTTCGTCTCCCCGGAGACAAAAATTAAGATCAGTGTACGTGGTGAAATACCCGTGAGCTATGCACGGCGAAAGACTCCAAACCCCAGCCGAGAGGGTTGAGAGACACCCCGCAGGGCAAACCCGGGAGTGGAGAGTCAGGCCCTGCAAACTCCGAAGGAAGGAGAGGAGAAACCTGGAGCGAGCTGCGAAGCTCGCACTCCAGGAGGAGGCAGACAAAGAGGGTGCAATCCCCTCTGAAGCTAGGGGAAAAATAGAGGTGGGGTGGAAAACCCCACGGATGAATTTTTTGGGAAATTTTGTTCCCCAAAAATGTACGAAGGTCTTCGGTTTGCAAAATGACCAGGATAAAGATACGTCGGTATGCCCACGAAAGTGTACAACCGACGAAGGAATGGGGCGAAAGCTCCAAAACAAACAAATTATTCACATTTGCTTGCAAATCGGCTAGTAGGCGCCATCTAGCACCTCCCTGATAAAAGTAACAACTGTCGGTAACCCACCACAGTTGAATGGCAGTCGGTAAAGTAGAAATCTTCCTTGCTGGATGATAAAGAAAATACCGGTTGGTGAGAAATGCCACTAGATGGCGCCACCTCAGTTGAAAAATACTGAAAACGCCGAGAAGGGATCTTTTAATTGGAAAACACCCCACAGTACCGCCAAAGGCGGGAAATGGAGTATTTTTCAAATACAAAAAAAAAGAAAAGCCCATTAAAAGAGCGAAGAAGAGGGAAAAGTGACTGAAAAGACATGGAATACCTCCAGAAATGTCCTGAAATGTCCGAAATGGCGGGAAAAGATAGGGACAATACGGATAATCGCCCAGAACTAGTGAGTTTTCGTTCGAAAATACTCACTAGATGATCCTGCGGATTGATAGGGGCTTTTACTGGGTAAGTAAAATTCCCCAAAGAGCCTCCAAAATAGCCGCCGACCCAAAGAAGAGGGCGCCACATACTCGGAGAGGGAACAAAAGTAGGGAGCACCCCCTACTCGAGACTACAGAGTATAAAAGGAGCTGCAGAGCTCCCAGAAAACTCTTTTCTGTCGTAAAGGCTGAGATTGAATAAGCCTTCTGAACTTACGAAAGACTCCCTGGGCTAGAAATGGCGCCAAAGAAGAATTTGCTGAATATGCAAACGCAAGGGGGAGAGGGGGAGAAAACCCCTGAGCCCTCGGTGGGACCGAAAGGTTTAGAAATGGATTCCGAAAAGGGAGCCAAAAAGAAAACGAAGAGGAGTCGCACTGGAAAAGTGACGACCTCTGAGAGTAGTGGTGGAGAATCCGAGGCTGAAAAAGTCTCGAAATCTAAAACAGAGAAAAAGGGGGCGCTCTCGGAGGAGGAGAGGGTTAAAAGGCCAAGCAGTCCGCTGGCAACGGATTAGAGCCTTTCCTTGCCAAAGGGCAAGACCTAGCCTCTCGAATGGCAATATTGAAAATCTTCGCTGAGGAAGTGAAGAGGTTGGAAGAACAGCTCCTGACTTCAGGACTGATAGGAGCTGCAGCCCCTCCCCGCAGAGGGCGAGGGAGACCAAAATGTAGCAAAACGACTAGCCGAAATGCTAGCGGAGCTACGACGCCGACGGAAGGAATTCCGGGCGTGACGGTAACTAACGCTACGTCAAAGGCTGAGGAGATACTTGCTCAGGTGCAAAAATTGAGCAGGGAAGTGACGGGACAATTGGGGCCAGCAATGACCAACCCTCAACAAAACGTCCGAGAACCAGAGCCTGAGGTTCCGAGACAGTCTCCCACAAATCTTCCAGGGCGACAGTCCCAGGAAATGATTATGGGAGAAATGACCGATACGCACGCCGCAGAGAGCATCGTAGGCAAGCCTCCGAGTCGAGTACTACAGAGAGCGATTTTTACGGCCATGAAGATCATAAAAGTCGCTAGGAGAGCTCCGGCAAAGCCCTGGATTATTTAACCAGGTGGGGCATATCATTCTCTGGGCAACCAGATGAAGATGTGGAGGATTTTATCTCCGCGACTGATGATGCGAGAGACCCAATCCGCATTAAGGAAAGCGATCTCGTAAAGATCCTGAAAGGGGTCCTCAAGGGGAACGCCCTCACGTGGTATCGCCACGTGGAGGTTTTCTCTTGGGAAGACGAGTGCCACGCAGCGGAGTCTCGAGAGGAGAAGAGAGTGGAAAAACTCTCTCTAGAATCCCTGACGGACCCCATTGCATTGTCATCGCCAGAGATGAGCTCTGATCTGGAGTTCATCAATCAAGCGATGAAAAAGAGAAAGACATTTGCCTTTCACGTGAATATCGAAATTCACGGAAGGAAAATACGTGCTCTAGTGGACTCAGGGGCATCTCGTACCTTCGCTGCAGAAGCGGGGATCGAGCTGGTGAGCGAGCTAGGTATCAGTGCGAGAAGAATACCACCGAGAACAGATCTAGTGGCGAATAGTCAACTAGAGGTGGTAAAGGAGGCCTCTAAAATACTTCTGGTATTAGGGGGGAGACCCGTCACGGTTGAAATTCTTTTGATAGCTCCGCTATCCGAGGATTTCATACTGGGATTGGACTTTTTGAGAGAAGCCCGGATGGTCATTGATTTCTTTGCCCAATCCTGGTTCTTTAGAGACAAACCTGACGAAACATTCAAGTTTGTCTCAGTGGACCGAGCCTGCCACATAACTGTGTGTAACGGCTTGAAGGTACCTGAAAAAGAGCGAAATAGCCAACTCCAGAGGCTCCTGGACGAAAAAATTCCAGTGCATGAAGGAAGTCCACCGATTTCCAAGCTACCACCCCCCAAGATTGACGTGGGAGGGCACGAACCTATCCGACAAAGGGTCAGGGTCGTGTCTGAACACATTAAACTATCAATGTGGAAGGAAGTAGATGAGATGCTCTGAGATGGAGTAATGAAGCCATCCAAAAGTGACTGGAATAGTCCCGTAGTGATGGTTAAGAAAGCCAGCGGAAAATATCGGTTTTGTATCGATTTTCGCCGGGTAAATGAAGTAACGAAAAAGGATGCTTACCCGGTTGCA
The DNA here is from genome assembly GCF_001412515.2 of Diachasma alloeum. NCBI lineage: Eukaryota > Metazoa > Arthropoda > Insecta > Hymenoptera > Braconidae > Diachasma > Diachasma alloeum. The sequence goes on from NW_021680481.1 coordinate 473,652, forward strand.
AATATGACCGGCATCCTTGATGAGTTGCGACAGGCCAATTATATCACGACACTCGACTTGAGTGCCGCGTATTGGCAAATATCGTTGGCAGAGGACTCGAAAGAGATCACTGCATTCACGGTGCCGGGAAGAGGGTTTTTTCAGTTCGAACGCATGCCGTACGAACTGACAAATGCACCCGCTACCTTCCAACGAGCCCTGGACAAATTAATCGGTCCAGAGATATATCCCCACGTATTCGTGTACTTAGACGATATCATTATCGTTTCAAGGACATTTGAGGAACACCTCACGTCGTTGGGAAAGGCCCTCGATAAGTTGAGAGATCACGGTCTCACAATAAATCGAGAGAAAAGTGTTTTCTGTCGGTCCGAGGTGAAATACCTCGGGTTCGTCGTGAACAGTCAAGGACTACAAGTTGACCCAAAGAAAACATCGGCAGTCGTGGATTTTCCCGTGCCGAAGAATCTGAAACAGATTCGTCGTTTTCTGGGAATGGCATCCTGGTATAGACGATTTATACCAGAGTTTGCAACCATAGCTCAACCGCTGACATTTCTGACGAAGAAGAATCAGCCGTGGTTATGGAATGAATAACAGCAAGAAGCCTTCGAAGCGCTGAAAAAGCACTTAACGTCGGCTCCGACTCTTGCTTGTCCCGATTTTTCACTGCCGTTTACCCTGCAAACGGATGCGAGCAGTGTGGGACTTGGTGCTGTACTCACGCAAGTACAAGATGGACAAGAGCGAGTTATAGCTTACACTAGTCGCTCATTAACAGGCCCTGAAACAAAATACACAGTGACTGAGCAGGAATGCTTAGCAGTTGTGTGGGCCATTATGAAGTTCCGCTGTTACTTGGAGGGTTACCCCTTCACAGTAATAACGGACCATAGCGCCTTAAAGTGGCTTCATAATGTAAACGACCTGGCTGGAAGGCTAGGGAGATGGAACCTCCGGTTGTTAGAGTATGATTACAAAATCATACACCGGAAGGGCGCGCTTCACCATGTGCCTGACGTCTTGTCACGCGCACCGGAAGGAGCAATGGAGTTACTCTCGATGGTGGTAGATACGGAAGATAAATGGTATCTCCGGCGCTGTCGAGACGTAGAGAGAATCCCGGAAAAATATCATACATGGAAAATTTCCGAAGGACTGTTGTACCACCTGAAGCCGAAAACAATTGCCTCAGTGGACAATCAAGACTTGGACGAGTGGAAATTAGTTCTCCCTCGTGAAATGAGACGTGCCGCTATACGCGAATGCCACGATTTGCCGCAGGCAGGACACCAAGGTGTTGATAAGACCTGCCAACGCTTGGCAATCAATATTATTGGCCAGCGATGTTTGAGGACGTGATGTCGTACGTAAGTGCGTGTCATGAATGTCAGCGCTGCAAAGTGCAACAGCAAGCCCCGATAGGCCAGATGGGACCTCGCGCAATCGAGAAACCCTGGTCGAGAATATCGGCGGATATTATGGGTCCCTTTACGCGTAGTGAAGCAGGACACCAGTATATCCTAGTTATCCAAGACTTTTTTACGAAGTGGATAGAAGTGCGACCTTTGCGCGAAGCAACCGGTGCAACGATACGGAAAGCATTGGAGGAAACCATTATTTATCGATGGGGAGCTCCACGAGAATTGCTGACCGATAATGGAACCGAGTTCGTAAACAAGGGCTTGAGAGAGTTGGCTGCTTCAACTAATATGAAGCACCGAACAACGCCGCCGTATCACCCGCAAGCGAACCCCACTGAAAGAGTGAACCGTTCGCTGAAAGCCATGATACGAGCGTATGTAGAACAGGATCACCGTGATTGGGACTGTCATCTGGATGCATTTCGTTTTGCATACAATACAGCCCAACACACTTACCTGAAGGCAACACCGGCTTTCGTAAATCTCGGGCGAGAGCCGGAGCCAGCAAACTCGCTGTGACGAAAGCTGGAAGGAGATGTCGAAGTTGAAGAAACTCCGACCGAGGCCTGGGTCGAGCGCATGAAGCGCCATGACACCCTGAAATTGGCCTTTAGGCATGCATTGGCGGAAGCTAATGATCGACAGGCACAAAGTTACAACTTGCGCCGAAGGAAAGGTGAATTCGAGGTCGGCGAATTGGTCCTAGTTCGCGGCCATGAGCTCTCGAGTGCCGTCATGTCTGGCATCGTTCAGCGTCCTTGAACAAACCGTTCAATGGACCTTTCGTGGTGACCAAGAAGCACTTCAGAAACTTTTACCAGGTTTCTGATATGACGCGTCGTAATACCAAAGACACCGCTATAGTGGACATGAAGCCCTATAGGGGAGCTTTGGAAAACCCCCCGACTGAAGAGTCGGAAGGTGAAGAGTAGTTGCTCTTGGAGGATTTTGGCTTGAAACGCCTAGGTTTCGGGTCGAAACCTCTCTTAAGGAGGGAGGTATGTAGCAAGATTTTCTCGTTACGGGTTGAAATCCCCTTAAAAAGATACGTGAACTCTAAAATTGAGACATGAAGCGACATCTAGAGGCGGCTGAAGAAACCCGGGACTAGATGAACTGCGCAAAAAACCGATGAAAGACCTAAGGTGCTATGCCGTAGCGTATAGCGTTTATCGGTGAAACCGTGACCCCTGGAGGTCTGGAGGACGTTACTAGACTATCGCTATTTTGGAATTCGCCCAGCATGTGCTAGGGGAAAAGGGGCCGACGTACAGGCTGTCCAACTGGGCGATTCCATAGGCTATGTCAGAGTAGACTAGGGACCAACGGCCAGGTGAGAGGACTGGTGCCCCCGGGATCCCGTCGGGTTGATTGGTGGGGATAGGGTAACGGAATGACCTATCGTCGCTGAGATATCCAGACTAGGGGGAGAAGGCCCTAGTAAGATTCTGAGTTAGTCGAACGCGGACGCTCGAGCGGGGAAGTCGAAAGGATTTCTCCGGGATATACTGTGGTGTTGGCTTGAAAGATGG
>NW_021680481.1:476957-478260 GCF_001412515.2 Diachasma alloeum
CCTAGTAAGATTCTGAGTTAGTCGAACGCGGACGCTCGAGCGGGGAAGTCGAAAGGATTTCTCCGGGATATACTGTGATGTTGGCTTGAAAGATGGTCACGGGAAGGGTGGGCGAATAACTCAGCGCAGCCAGGTGCATAACTGATGGTAGCGAACGTAGGGGGATGCTCCTGCATCCCCCAAAAACGGAAAAAAAAAGTTATTTCGGAACTCTTAGTGACAACTTCGTTGTTCCCGGCATTATCCGACTGGGCGAAACAAATGTCGTGCGCATGGGCCCGTGGGTCTGGACTAGAGATCGTCCTCCTGTCTACCCGACCATGTGCCGACATTCGAGTACCCGGAGACGGTGACGTGCGATGACCGAAGCGGTAACTGGTGGCCGAGAGTGTGGGTGGTCGTGAAGTGGGTAACAGGGTTCCACTTTGGTCGGATCAGCCTCTCGGCGTCCCAGGCTCTGAGGAGTCCCGGCTGATTCGCATTTAATTCTGAAAACCCTCCCGAGTCGAAATACTCGGGAGGCGAAAGCCTACTGAGAGAGTGAAAAACCCTCCAGGATGAGAGTAAATTCACTTTACATGGATGATTAGGCCGTGAGGCTTAATATCCAGCCTGAAATAGTGGCTGGTGACGCTTGGCATAAGATACTCCTGGTGGACCTCGCCCACTCTACCGTGTCACACTGATGCTAGCTGGGCAACCCTTTGCCCGGCCACAGAAGTCCCCTGAGTGGACGAGTTTGCCTCAGAGGCCGGTTTTCGTCGAACCTCCCGTGAAGGTTCGGCTGGCGCCCGAATATTGAGCGATGGAGATGGCATAAAAAGTAGTTTGGATTTTTCCTGGGTGAACAACCCGGGAAAATATCCTTACAGTTTATTATCCAGGAGGACACCCAGATATTTCAGTCTGCTGGTGTCGTTTATCTCCGAGCCATTTAGCTTCAGAGGTTGGATCTTTTCCAGTTTATAATTTTTGGTGAAAACCAGGACTGTTGTCTTGGCTGGATTTACCGATAGGCCAGTTTCCCTGCACCAGTCCTCAATGATATTGAAGGCTGTTGCCATCAGGTTCCTTAGCACCCTCAGAAATCCGCCTCTCACAACAACTGCCACATCATCGGCGAAACCGGTGATGTGGAAGCCGGCCTCACTTAGTTGATTTTGCAGTCCATCTACAACCAGGTTCCATAGCAGGGGCGAGAGAACTCCACCCTGTGGACAGCCCCTAGTCGGACGTCCCTCCACACATGCCCTCCCATGTCCTGCCGACAGTCTTCTGCCTTTCAGCATGTTTTGTGTCCAAG
>NW_021680481.1:478274-478348 GCF_001412515.2 Diachasma alloeum
CAAAGCCCCCTCAATATTCAGAAGGCGGTATCTGTTGATCTTCCCTCCCTGTATGCATATTGACAGGGGGAGAG
>NW_021680481.1:478581-478774 GCF_001412515.2 Diachasma alloeum
CTCTCCTGGGCCTGTATGAAGCCTGGAAAGTGGGTGTTCATTAGGAGTTTCAGAGTCTCTCCCATGGTTTCCGTGTGGCTGCCATCTGGTGCCTGTAGGCTCCCTAGATATGGAGTCTTGTTTGTTCCAAGCATTGTTGCCAGCCTAGAGGTCTCCGATTGACTCTCCACGTTGCTTGTGAAAGCCCTCCAGC
>NW_021680481.1:479138-479240 GCF_001412515.2 Diachasma alloeum
CTGTAAGTTTTCCATGCTTCTTCTTTACGGGGGCCCGCTCTCATGTTCTTAGCTTTGTTAAAAGCTTTGCTAGCCTTGCCCCTCAGCCCACCGAGTTTCTCT
>NW_021680481.1:479523-480421 GCF_001412515.2 Diachasma alloeum
TTACGGGGGCCCGCTCTCATGTTCTTAGCTTTGTTAAAAGCTTTGCTAGCCTTACCCCTCAGCCCACCAAGTTTCTCTGACCACCAAGGAGTCTCAGTGGGCTGCCCTTTCGGGATTAGCCTGCAGTTGGTCTCGAAGGAGTCCATGATGGCCTGGTTTAGGGCAATCGAAGCCTCCTCCTGATTTTTGTTGTTAAATCTGAGGATGATATCCCTAAGATTGTCAGATCGACTTTCTCGGTAATTTCCCCAGTTTGTTCGTCTTGGGTTTCTTACCCATTCCGTTTCTTTTACTGTATGGATGGACATTCTTATGGTTTGATGATCGGACGCTGAGAGGTCCTTTGAGACCCTCCAGTCCCCAATCATGTCTGCCACTCTATCCGTCCCCAGAGTGATATCTATGACCTCCTGTCGTCTCCGATCTATGAAGGTAGGTTCTGACCCCCTATTAAGGATGTTTAGACCGGCCCCCATTATGAATTCCTGGAGGCTTTCCCCCCTGCCGTTAATGCCGGTGCTCCCCCATGCTACATGGTGCGAGTTGGCATCACAACCTAGCAGGAGTTCAAGTCCCCTTTCCTTCACATGGTTGCATAGGTCCTTTACTTTTTTCGAAGGAGGTGGTTCAGCCGAGTCATAGGGCATGTAAACTGACCCTACAACCAAGCTCATTTCCTCGCCTTGTCCCAGGCCCAGATCCACTTGTGCCACAGCCAGGTCTCCCTCACTAGCCTGTGAACAGAAGAAAGAGTCTAGTCCTTTAATAACAATGCAAGATCTAATTTTCTCCTGAGTGTTTGCGTGATAGATTCTGCCACAAACACTGAATGCCACCCTCAATAGCATTGTCCACTATCCATGGTTCCTGGATCAATGCTATGACAGTCTCCCAGCTA
>NW_021680481.1:480471-498352 GCF_001412515.2 Diachasma alloeum
GGGTTGCAGCCATAATGATGACTACTTTCCTGGTACCTCTATGTACCCTTCTTCTGACTTTCACCACGGTCTTTCGCAAGCAGCTTGACAGTTCCTTTTTGAATCCCGCAGTGCAGTCTGAAGTTGTGGGCTTTCAGAACAGAGAGTGATCGGTCGTCTATCAGCGCAACGAAGTGGGCACATTTCGCGTCCCTGCTCTCACTACCCCGAGCGACAACCCTCTCTCTGGCCTGCATTCCTGCATTCTGTTTCTCAAGGAAGCATAGTGCTTCTTGAGCGGTTAGATCTGGGTCTTTCACGTGTAGTACAACCCTGTGCTTCTTTGGAAGCTCCGAGGCTGCGACCACACGTACAGTAAGCCCAGCTATTCTGTTCTCGGGAAAAAGGCTTTTCAGCCAATTTCCCGTTTCCTCATCAGTGCAGTACACCATTGCCACACCTTTTCTTTCCCAGATACCGTTCAAGGTGGGTGCTTTCACCCCGTCAGGTAACGCCAGAATGGCCCTCTTCAGGAGTTTCTTCACCTCCGTTACCTCTTCAGTGCCCAGTTTCTGATCCGGATATGACTCCGGCATAACTGCAAACTTGAATGAGCTCGCAGTAGTCTGAGCATATGTGCCCTGATCCTGCGTTCTCATTCTCTTTTCTTTTGGTCTGACTGAGCGGCTTGGCGTGGTATGCTCTGATGGAAGGCGTTTTATTGCCTTCCTCACAGCCCCCTCCCCCTTCCCCTCATCGAACTTCGCTGCTGCATCTACCAAGGTTGCAATCGCCCCCGAGGTTTGATGCAGCTTCGTTCTCTTGCGACGTCTTCTCCCGGCTCCACTCAGTCTGACCCGATTCACATCGGTACCACACTGGTCAGCCTTGTCAGACTTCGTGTGTTCGCCATCGCTGGCCCCACCCGAAGTTACTTTTTCAATACTGAGATTTTTTAGATTGGTTTCCATTTTGGTCCCACGAGTACCGCGTTAAGCGTTTTCACCTGGTGCATTGCCGCGATTGCCCAGGGCTTGGCTTGTCTTGGGTGGGTTACACCCAAGACTACTCTCAGAGGTCGCCCAGGTTTCTGAGAGCCACCGTTAGCGGCACAGCTCCCCCTATGCCACGCATCCTTAGGCACGGTATGGCCGAGGCCATGGCTTACGCCGCTCACACGCATGGATTGGGTGGGCTCCTCTTAGCGACCGCGGGCGGCGGTAGTCCTTAAGACCTTCACCGCCCGCGACCGAGCCCCCTCACTAACGATAAAGTGGGAACCCAGTAGAGGGGGATACTCTCATTTGGTGCTTGGCCATTAATTTTTGCATCAGAATAATTCTGTATAAATTTATTATTCATTAACAGTTATATAGAAAGAACGAGAAGTTCATATAGAAAAGACTACAATTTTTATGTTAGATTAAATATTTCTCCGTGTAAAATGCAAAAAAAGCTGTGAAATTATTCAATAGTAGATGTGAAATACTAATTGAGTTTCTAACAGAATTTCCCACGGAATTAACTTATGTTCTATTTTCATCCTGTAGGTATTAAAAATTTTACGATGTATCGAGTTCAGAACCATCTTTTAATGTAATTAGTTCAGGGATCCCCATCAATATTAAATTTCTGTAATATTACACAAATTTGACCTTATATTATTGAAGGTTTATAATATGTTGATTCAATTTTTTCAATGATATAATATTAATACTCTGATTTTTACGAATAATGAATATTTAAAATTTGTTAATATGCGACTGTAAATTCACTACTAAGTGAATAATTCAAATTTTAGAAAGGGGATTACACAACTAATCGCCAATCTTCCTACGTTAAATTGTCGATTACCCAAGTAATTGTCAATCGTCCTACCTAAATTATTCATTGAAAAAATAGTTGAAATTTGAATATTTGAATTGGTGATATTAATTACTCAAAAATTATCAGGTTCGAATTGATATTTAAATACTCTAAAATTACGAGGTTTATGTTATTTCAATTTATTCGGGTGTCCACCGAATTGTTTTTCCTCACACACACGCACACGCACGCACACGCGCTCCTCTCGGATGCTTGCATGGCTTCCCACGACTGACCTGCGCAACCGACTTAAATGACCAGTGGCCTCTCACCTCTGACACCTGAGGCGCCACTTGATGGACAGGTGTCCAGTAAACGCCCCCATTTAAATTGGGGCACGATTGGACCCTCAAAGCAACTGATGGAGAATAAGGGGGCTCCTAACCTCAATCAGACCATGCGCGGAGGTCAGACTGAAGGTTATTCGTCCAGCTTGACACGTAGGGCGCTTCCAGAGATCGAACTGCCTAAGTTCTCTGGAGTTTATAGAGAGTGCAGGCCATGGCGTGACTTATTCCAGTCTCTGGTCGGGAATAACCCTGACATTCCGGGAGTTGAGCGCATGCACTACGTTCATCTCTCTCTTTCTGGTGAACCACTTGAGCTGATTTCGAATTTGCCCGTCTCGGAATCCTTCTCGATAGCTTAGGGAATCCTTACGAACCGCTACGAGAACCAAAGTTTGCTAGTTTCAGCTTACTTAGACCGGCTTCTGCATCCGCTTTCGATGTCGTCTCACACCGCCACGGAGCTCAATTTGTTGACCAGCTCAGTCTCGGAAACACTCAGCGTACTCAAAGCTCTGGGACAACCTACTGATCAGTGGGGTCCAGTTGTTGTCCATGTCATTGTCCATCGACTATCCAACAAGCTTCGTGAGGCGTGGGAAAACAAAATCGGGGCCTCATCTGAGTATCCTTATCTGGAACAGCTCGCCGAGTTTCTCTCAACTCAAGCTCGACGAAATCTTCGCAGCCCAGTGTACATTCTCGTCCTGCGTCGAAGTCCAGCGGCAAGGTAAACGCAGTGACTTCCAATCGGCCAGCTTACCAGCCTTCTCAGCAGCCTCAAGGTCCAGCGCACAAACTACAGTCCACTCTAACTCAACCATGGACTGAGGCGGGCAGGTATCCCTGTTCATACTAAGGGAGAGCACTATATCGCCTCTTGCAGTCAATTCAAGAATCTTTCGCCAGCTGGTCGAAAGGAAGTTGTGGATCATCTCTATCTGTACTTCAACTGTTTGGGGAAACACAGCATCAGTGTTGCTGTGCTTCCCCAAACAGTTCAAGCACAGCATCAGTGTTAGAGGTCAGCTGCGGCTTTTGTTTGGTTTCGCGATATTTGGGACATTTAGTGTCATCTAGTGTCATTCTCGACATTCTGAATAATTTTATCATTACCGACTTCGCTTGGAATAGCTTAACCGTCGGATTTTTCTTGTGTCCGGTGGCGTGGAGATGCCATGCTGTCTAGATCAGTGAAACTACAGTCCACTAAATTAGCCTGAAATTCCGAAGTGTATTTGAGGTATTCCACGTCAAATGAGTCAATCGCTGACCCTCTCCCTCTTGGAAATTAATGGCGATTTTTTCTACAATCGGGGAGATTGAAAAACTATCCCTCAAATTTTTTCAGATTTTTCCGGCAGCCCAGTTCGGAGATGTGATTTTTTCACATTTTTCCGTCTTTTCCAGTAACTTGAGCTCTATTTGTCCGATTTTGATTTGTTAAGCGTCAAAATTTTCCATTTTTACCTCCCAGACGACTATTTCTACTAATTTTTTTTTTCGATTCCTCGATGCTCATAATAATGAATTTTCGAAAAAAAAAGTTGAAAAACTTCAATTTTGCAAATTACGTCACGGTTGATATTCAAATTTTTTTTTCAGTAATTCTCATAATCAAAACAAGTATTTTGAGCTGTCATTCATGTTGGGCATCCTCCTGGACCTATGTTATTTTTAATTTTTTCTTTTGGAAATTTCGCAAATTTGGTCAAAACACCACAAAACGACTTCGACTATGTATCGAAAAAATATGTAATATATAGGTATACAATCAAATTCACTTAATACGGTCTATAATCAAAGTCAATCAACGCCATTTTGAGGTGTTGCGACCAAATTTACGGAATTTCGAAACGAAAAAATTGAAAATAAAATAGATCCAGGACGATGCCCAACTTGTTTGATGGCTCAAAATACTTGTTTTGATTATAAGAATTGCTGAAAAAAATGAAACAAATCATCCTTGACGTAATTTGCCAAATTCAAGTTTTTCAACGTTTCTATTCGAAAAGTCGTTATTATGCGCATCTAGAGATCGAAAAACAAAATTTTCTTATAGGCAGTATAAAATGAAAAATTTTGACGCTTAATAAGTCAAAATCGGATGGATAAAACTCGAGTTATTGAAAAAAACCGGAAAAACAAAACAAAAATCATATCTCTGAACTCGGCTGTCGACAAAATCTGGAAAAATTTGAGATATAGTTTTTCATTCTCCCCAATCGTAGAAAAAATCGCCATCAATTTCCAAGAGGGTGAATGTCAACGGTTGACTCATTTGGCGTGGAATACCTCATTTAGATTCAGAGAGCGATTGAACTAACGGAGTTGTAAAAGACTTTGAGACTATTAAATACACAAATGTGAGATTTAGTTAAATCTGTGAGTGTTCTTCTTCTCAGTGGAAGTCCCTATCCGGCACCAATATCCTAACCCGAGCTGCAACATTTTGGTCCTTCGAGCCGGATAGGGGCTTATTATCGTGGCTCACGAGTGACATTTATCTGATTAAAATTGTGGAGGAACAATTGAGCATAGTGCCGTTTGAGAGAATCATCGAGTGAACAGTGTTGGCGTCTCAAGGTTCGTGGGAATATCTGTGGAAATCATCGAGAAAATCAGCGAGCTTGTTAAAGAGGCAATCATCGGTTGGAATTCATCGTGAAAATCATATCTAGGAGAATCATCGGAGTATCATTGATTGGTGGAATTGAGCGAGCAGACGCGCAGTCGCTGGTGCATCATAACGGCGGGAGTTTGGCGTCTGTCCGTGCACGGCCATTTTCTATTAAATAGCATCGGTGGAGACGATCAGTCTAGCAGGTAACTGTGTCGCCGACCAAGGTGATACAGTTTGTTATCCTTTATACTAGTCGAGAAGTTATCAACATCTGTCATAGCAATAATTAAATATGGCGACTTTTACGAGTTTTCTCGACGAGCAGGCTGAGCTCGCTGACTCCATTTCAAAAGCCTATCAGGTGTTAATTACAGAGACAGTGACTCCCGCTAGACTGGAGAAATGAAGCAGAGCTCTGGATACGAAGTGGAAAAAATACCAGGAGAACGATCCTCTTTTGTGGAAGGGAAAATACAGTAGCAAACCAGATGTGCAAAAGTCGCTTTCGGAGCATGTTTATTTCAAGGACAAGGAGTATCAACGTACGGAAGAGATTTATTTGTCGGCCGTGGAAAAGATGCAAGCTTTCAGAGATGCAGATACGAGTCATAAAGGTGAGGGAGAAAGTTCGAACTCTACCTTGAATGCACAGTCGACGAATTTTCCTCAGCAATCTGTTCTGAAGATGCCTCAATTCCAACTCTCGTATTTCGATGGGGATCCTGCTAACTGGTTAGAGTTTAGGGATATGTACTTGCAGCTCCGCTAGTGGAAAAACCTAAGGCAGAGGCGTAACATGCCTGATCAGAATTTCGGATCGGACTTGATCAGTTTCTGATCGAGACCTGAACAGAATTTCCAGTCGGGTCCTCGCTATGAATCCCCAGTACACTAATGTGCAGAGGTTATACCTTTTGAAGAATCATTTGGCAGGTAATGCTTCGACGAGGCTGAAGCATCTGGCTATGCTTCCAGAGAATTATCAGTTGGCGTGGGATAGTCTAGTGGAGTACTATGACAACACCAGAGCGCTGATTAATGTGTATTTGTCTATTTTATTCAATGTAGCGCCTGCGGTGAAGGATTCCGTGCAGTATAATGTCCAAAATTTTGTACTAGGAATTTAAGTCTAGAATAAATTTTATGTAAGATTATAATTATAAGTTATATTATAATTTCAGGCAATTAAGAACCGAATCCACAATTGTAAATTAAAGTGATTGCATTTCATCATCTGGATTCAATTAAAAATTCCAAAGACACCAGAATCGAGTTCAAAAGTGATGAAATGGCACACTCAGCACGCCCCAATTACCCAATACTAAGATTCGCACGCGAAGGAACGATTGAAAACCGATTAATTGAAACCCCAAAACCCGAATGAACTACTTCCCCATAAAAATCAAAAGAGTGGGAAAAGTCATACGACATTTTCCACCAATTAAAAATGGACTCGGTGGAGCCCATGTGACAAGTGAACCCAAAATTCATATAAAAATATCAGAAAAACCAAAATTAAACAGTCTTTAAGCAGCGACGGAGCAGTAACAATTCTGGTGGAAATAGTTCATTTAATCGGTCCGGTTTTTCAATCCTTCCTTCGATTACGTGGAATAGTACTGAATTAATAGTAAGTTACGAACAATTGAAATTATCCGGGAATAAAATTTCTTTAATTGAGAGTGGTGGCTTTTTTTACAAATAAGGAATTCGTTTATTGTGACGCGTTGTGGACAGTCTCAAACAAACTCTTAAAATCTTAAAATTCAACTGTCAAAATTCATTAAAATATCAACGAGTAGAAGAAAGTGTTTCGGTGAAAGTATCCATAATAGCCTTTAACTTATTTACCCAGAGATCTACAATTACATCGAATAATTTATAAATAACAGACCGAATTGTGAGTAACAAAATTTGTAACCCCAACTTTGAATCCTTCAGATCATTCCAGGGATAGGAATTTTAGCTACATATATTTCTGTAAAATCACGTTCATGTTTTTGTAAACCGAGTAGTTATACAAAATATATTCAAATTCAAATTTGATTCCCATTACAACTCCAAATTTCTTGATTAGAAATTAGTCTCAACTCAAGCTCTATCCCTAAATCAAACCCTTTTCCTTTATATTTTAGAAAAAGGTAAGAGTATAAAACTTTCCGTCGTCCAATAATTATAAAATCTAATAGTTTTAGCTTTGATTATAATGTGACAATTAAAACATGTCCTTTCGACGCTAAAATCTTTCTCCGGACAAAACAGCAGTCTCTCGACAGGTTATACACGGAGATTACTCAAGCTCTCAACACACTGGAAGCATTGAAGAGACCTGTTGGGGAGTGGGATGATCTTCTAGTTTATATCACTGTAAGGAAGCTAGATCGTGCCACAGTTGGCGAGTGGGAAAGAGTCCTGGGAGCCTCAAAGGAACCACCGAAGTGGAATCAACTTAGGGAGTTTCTTTTGACCAGGATGAGTGTTCTTTAGTCTTATCAGGCTGACTATGCTCGAGCTTCTTCGAGTGTGACAGCGGATGTCGTTAGATCTTCGGCGAGTGATTCGAGAGGCAAGAGAGGAGCTAATTCTGGTGGAGCTAGAGTTCATCAGGTTGCTGCTGCTGCGGATTCTGTTTCTCAGAGATGCTCGTTCTGTCAAGAGGACCACTATGTCGTTTGGTGCCATCAGTACTTAGCTCTTACAGCACAACAACGCAATGAGAAAGTTAAAGAGCTCGGGCTATGTTCCAACTGCCTTGGGACCCATAGGATCATTAAATGTACTTCAAAGAAGGTCTGTCAAAAGTGCAGTGATAAGCATCACACTACTATTCATTTTAATCAAGGTGGTTCAGCTTCAGGGTCGACGCCAGCTGATCCTGTCGCTCATGCTGTTGCTCATGACCCGTTGGCAGGTGCGTCTTCTACTATTCTTGCAACTGCGGTCATCAAGGTGAAATCTATCACTGGGGATCGGATTGAAGGAAGAGCTCTGGTCGATCCATGTTCTCAAGTGACACTGACATAGGATAAGTTTGCCCAGATGCTTCGACTAAAACGTCGCAATTATTCAGCGCCAGTATCAGGTGTCGGAGGTATCAATTCTCTGGCTGCTAGGGTAATTATTTCCATGGAGTTATTCTCCCGCTGGGATCAGCATGTCGGTGTTGTTGAGGCAGTGGTGCTGGCACGGTTGACTGATTATATGCCAGGGGTAGAATTTTGGCAACATTGGTCTGTGCTGGAGGGTATCGAACATGCTGATCCGGAGTATAGCAGCCGCAGGACGATCGACGTTATTCTTGGAGTAGACGTTTTTCACCAGATTATTCAGCCAGGATTAAGACGAGAGTCTTTGGACCAGCCGATTGCCCAGCAGACTTCTCTGGGTTGAATTATATCAGGGAAGGTTCTTACTGAGGGAGGTAATAGCTATTGGAGCTCGAGTTTCCACATTTCAGCTGATCATGAGTTGCATAATTGGGTGAAGGAGTTCTGGGTTCGAAAGGAGGTGTTTTTGGAGCCTCCAGGAGAGATGAGTGTAGGGAAACTTCAGTGTGAGGAGTACTACAAGTCTACCGTATCAAGAGACGAGAGTGGACGGTATGTGGTAACGATACCTTTCAAGGCATCACCTGATCGGCTAGGGCATTCGCGTGCTCTGGCTTTGAGGATGTTGAACCGAGGGAGTAGTCGTTTCGCGAGGGACTCGGTGTTGCATCAGAAATATAATAAGTTTCTAGAGGAGTATGAGGATCTAGGGCACATGTCCAAGGTAGCGGCAAGAGGTGAGAGTGACTCCGTGATCTATTGTCTTCCTCATCATCGTGTAGTCCGAGAGTCGAGTTTGACTACCAAACTGAGAGCAGTATTTAACGGCTCAGCTAAGACATCATTGGGGCTATCTCTTAATGACATTCTTCATGAAGGTCCGAAGCTTCAGGCAGAGAACTCCAATTCTGGAAAAATAACCAAGATGTTCAGGCAGATCCTCGTCCATCCTGAGGACAGAAACTTCCAGAGGATTCTATGGAGAAACAATCAGGGTGAGATCGTGGAGTAACAGCTCAATACTGTGACGTACGGGACGAAGCCAGCTCCATTTTTGGCAATCAGGACTCTTCATCAGTTAGCAGAGGATGAGGGTGAGAATTATCCTCAGGCTAAAGACGTTTTGCTGACTGCAACGTACATGGACGATGTCTACGAAGGATCCAGTACTGAAGAGGGCTGCAGGAATCAGATAATCGAAGTAAATAGGATGTTTGCAGCTGGAGGCATGCCTTTGCAAAAGTGGACCACGAATAAGCCAAGCGTACTTCAAGGCATCTCGCAGTCTATGAGTGGATTTTCAATTCATTTGATTGATAATCAAGAGTCCCATCGTAACCTCGGCCTCAACTGGGATTCGGTTGAAGATTATTTCTTCTTTTCCCGTAAAGAGCATCACGAGAATGAGATTTTAACGAAACGTGTTATATTGTCACAGGTGGCCCAGCTGTTTGACCCGCTGAGGTGGATAGCTCCTTTTGTCGTCAGGGGAAAACTACTCATTCAGGACTTGTGGAGGTCTGGAGTCGGTTGGGATGAGCCATTAGCTGAGGAGTTCGTGGCTCACTGGGATCGGTTTTCTCGTGAGGTCCAGGACTTGGCATTGACAAAGGTGCCTAGACATTTCAATATCGGTGGATCAACAGTGCAGCTAGAGCTTCATGGGTTTGCTGACGCCTCGAGTGTGGCGTATGGAGCTGTGATCTATCTGAAGACCATTGATGCAGCTGGTAATGCGAAAGTTACTCTAGTGTCATCGAAGTCTAAGCTAGCTCCAATTCGAGAGAAACCGAAACGTAAAAGAATCGTTTCATCTAGAGTGACCATACCGAGACTGGAGCTCATGGCCGCATCATTGCTATCACAGCATGTTGTGTCGACTTGTAAGTTCTTGAAGGTAGAGGGTCTAGTTGTGAATTTGTGGTCGGATTCATCTGTGGCTCTGGCATGGATTGCGTCGGAGGCAGCTCATTATAAACCGTTGGTGAAGAACCGGGTGTGTATATTGGCACCCCTTGGTGCCTGGTTTCTGGTGTCTGCTGTCTAAAAGCTCTGTCTTCGTGTCTGGTGTGTGGTGCCTGGTGTCTTGTGTCTGGTGTCTGAAAGCTCCTTTTGCGCATATGGTTTCTGGTGTCTGGTGTCTGTATATTTTCTCGCCGATAGGGAAATACATCGTATATGAGTACTTGTGTCTGGTGTCTGGTGTCTGTATATTTTCTCGCCGATAGGGAAATACATCGTATATGGGTACTTGTGTCTGGTGTCTGGTGTCTGGTGTTGGAAAGCTCTGTTCAATAGATAGACATGATGTGTCTAGTGCCTAACGTTTGTAGTGTCTGGTTTCTGGTGTTTGGTATTTGGTGACTGGTGTCTGGTGTCTCATATGTAATGTCTAGTGACTAGTGTCTGGTGTTTGGTTTCTTGTGTCCGTGTACTATTTCAACGATAGGGGGATACGTAATGGATAGCCATTCGTATCTGGTGTCCGGTGTCTGGTGTCTGATGTCTGGTATCTCGTGTCCGATGTACATTTGGTGTCTAGTGTTTGGTGTCACGTCTCTGGTGCCTGGTGTCCGGTGTCTCATGTGTAATGGCTGGTTACTGGTGTCTCATGAGTAATGGCTGGTGACTGGTGTCTCATGTGTAATGGCTGGTGACTATTGTCTGGTGCTTGGTTTCTGGTGTCCGTATACTGTTTCAACGATAGGGGGACACGTGATGGATAGGCACTCTTGTCTGGTGTCTGGTGTCTGGTTTCTGGTGTCTCGTGTCCGATGTATGATATCTGGTGTCTAGTGTCGGCAGTCTCGTATCTGGTGTCTCATATGTAATGTCTGCTGACCGGTGCCTGGGGTCTGGTATCTCGTGTTTAATATCTGGTGACTGGTGTCTGGTGTCCGCTGTCTTGTGTTCGATGTATGATATCTGGTGCCTAGTGGCTGGTGTCTCGTATGTGGTGTCTGGTAATTAGTATTGGACTTCTCGTATCCGTATACTGTTCCAAACATGACCGTGGCTATTCGCCTTAATGCATGTAGCACTCAATAGAATTCACGCAGATGAATCTCATGAAACATGAGGGTTCAGGACTAACGCAGATAATACTTGATCCTAGTGATTCACGCAAGAGTTAGTCGAGTTCACACAGTACTTAAACAAATGAGGGTAATTCATGCGGAATGTTTCTTATTCTGATCAATTCATGCAAAAAATGCAGCATTCTGGCAGATGAATGCCATGGAATATAGGAGTTCAGGACTCACTCAGATATTTATCCCACATTACTAGCTTACGAATTCATACGCAAACTGTAGCATTTACGTAAATGAATTTAATGTAGGGGGATTGGGACTCATGCAGAGTAAGCTTTGGAATGGCAGGGGAGAGGGCAGGGAGCGAGGAGGCACTTCGTCGAGTTGCACAGATGATTCTAGTCAGTGATGCAAGTGTACGTACAGAATTTCGTCAGATGACAGTAATTTACGAAAGTTTTTCTCTATTCCGAGTGATTCAAGCAAAAATTGTAGCATTTCCGGATTCCCGCTGATGAACGGGATGAAACATAGGGGCTTTCGCTACAAACGCAGATCTTCATGGTAGTTCATGTAACAGTGAGTAGAGTATTTTGCGCCTAGTGTTTTCTATTCTGAGTGATTCACGCAGAATCTGCAGTATTCATGCGAATGAATTCACTGGAAGGGCAGGCAGCGGGAAATTACTCAGATCATCCTAGCAATTTACGCAAGAGTCAGTGAAGTGGTTCACACAGGGTTTGTATGGATAAGAGTGTTTCACGCAAAATGTTTAAGATTCTCAGTGTTTCACGCAATACCCGCAACATTCACGCATATGAATGGAACAGTATATAGGGCTTCACACAAGTCACGCAGGACTCACGTATCTAATCCTAGTGATTCACGCAAGACTGAGTGGATTGATCTACGCAGGCCTTATACAGATGAGAGTAATTTGCGCAGAATGTTTTTTTACGCATAATGTAAATTATTTGAGTGAATCCATAGCATTCACACAAATGAATGCAATGGAACATAGGGATTCGGTACTCATATAAAGTACATTTTTGAAGGGCGAGGAGGGAGTGAGGGAGCAATTTGTCGAGTTGCACAGATGATTCTAGTTATTCACGCAGAACTTGTATGGATGAGAGTGATCAACATAGGATGTTTTCTATTATGATTAATTTATGCGAAAACTGCAGAGTTCACGCAGAAGAATTTACGAGAGCAAGGGGGGGGGGCAATCTATCGAATGAAACGGATGATTCTGTTCATTGACACAAGTGTACGTGCAACATATTTTCAAATAAAAGTGATTCATGCGGCAACTGTAGTATTCACGCAGATGAATGTGATGGAACATGCAGAACTCATGCTCATGATCCTACTGATTCATGCAAGGGTAAGTGGCATTTCAAACATAATGTTTCCTATTCCAAGTGATTCGTGCAGAACCCGAAGCAATCACGCCAATGAATGCAATGGAAGGGGAGGAGAACAAGGAATCAGGTGGATCAGTCAAATAATCACCGACGTCGGTGGCCGAGTGGATTAGACGCAAGTCTAGTGTGCGAAAGGTTGTGAGTTCGATTCCCGGTGGAACCGAATTTTTCAACGGAAGGCTCCGGCGAGCGGTAGGTTGCTAATAGAGTAATCGCCTGTACGGGCATGGGTTTCCTGTGGTTTCCCATGCCTGCTCCTATGTTCTATAGAAGTGCGAATACGGTACAGTGTAGAATCCACAGCCGCATGCATAGGGTGAGATAGAGTGCCGAAAAGGGACCCGAAAAGGGACCTACAGGCTGTAACAATAAAACAAAATCAAATAATCTTAGCGATTTAAGCAAAAGTGAGTGGAGCGGTTCATACAGCGTTTGTATAGAGAAGAGTGATTCACGTAAAATATTTTAGATTCTCAGTGTTTTACACAAAACCTGCAACAATCACGCATATGAATGGAACAGAACATAGGGGTTTACGCAGGTCCCGCGGAACTCACTTAGATAGTATACACGCAGTAGTTATATAGATGAAAGTGATTCACGCAGGATGGTCTTCATCCCAAGTGTTTCACGCTAAACTCACAGCAATCACGCAGGTGAATGTAACGGAAAACAGGGCTTCACTCAAGCCATATGGGACTCAAGTAGGTGGTCTTAGTGATTCACTCAGTACTCATATAGATATGAGCGATTTATGCAGGATGTGTCCTATTCTCAGGGATTCACGCAACGATGAGTAGAGTATTTCAACTATAATGTTTTTACGCCCGATAAAATTCAGAGGAGGGATATATGCTATCGGTAAAACCTAACTCAAATTCCGATTTTCTTTCCTCGGAGACAACTCCGTGAGAAATTGTATAGTAAACACAATTATTGTATTTTTTATGGAAATTGACGCATTGAGAATGTTCTAACGGCATGTTCTAACGAAGTCTTTTTTTTCCATAAGGGGAGACCGCGATGAAATTGAAAAATCGTTTTTAGAGCTAGGAATCCATTGAGCGACTTTTGATACATGATGGGACCTATTAAAATGTGGGAAAAATGATCGTTACAATCGATTTTACCCCATACATTAGCAAAAAACGACGTTTCGCGTTTTTACCTTCAAAATCGTTCAAGTGCCGCAATTTTCAACCGATTGATATTTTGTTTCTTTCAAAATGTTTGTTAGACTCCATAGAACGGAGGTACGCATCTGTTTTATTATCCATGGAGCAGATCATGAAAAAATTAGGAAAAAATTGAAAATTGATAAATCAATGTGAAAGCAATAAACGAAAAGAAAAAAATGTGGATCATAAAAAGGATGCATACGTTTGTTTCTTGGAGTCTAACGAAGGTTTCGAGTCAAAAAAAAAATGTCAAATTGAAAATTGAGGCACTTGGACGCTTTTGAAGGTAAAAACGGAAAGCGTCGTTTTTCGCTGATGTATGGGGTAAAATCGATTGTAATCATCATTTTTCCCACTTTTTAACATGTCCCATTATATGTAAAAAGTCGCTGCATAGGTTCCTAATTCTAATAAAAAGTTTCAAAATTCATCGCGGTTTCCCCTTAATAATCTCAATTCCTCATAAATTACAAATTAATAAGTGATTTCGAAAAAGTAACTAGTTAAGATCTGAATTCCCTAGTGATCAAAAGGAAAAATCTGTTGACATACCTGGGCGTTCTCCTTGCGCATCCGTTACCAGCGAGAGGTATGTTTTGCGCGCTAAAACTTTGAATCCAGGATAGCCCTATTCAACAAAGTAATTGTCTGAGAATGGTCAATTCCCTAATCCACATAATATTGTTGGAGGGGAATTTGAGTAACTATTGAACAGCATATAGAGGGTGTTAAGTATTGAATCTCTTTGGAAAGGGAAAAATGAAATGAAAACGAAAATTAGCAAAACGCCGATAGTACAAAAAGGGGAAAATAGAAACTGAAAATGCATATTTTGTCAGTCAGTTCGTAAAGCCTTGCTGAAAAGGTGCTCACTACCTTCGTCACGAAGAGATTTCTCGCCTATAACCTGTTAACCCATTTAGTCACGATCGTTCCGAATCGTCTCCGTGTGAGGATAGTGGGGGGGGGGTCCGGCAGTGTATTAGTGCGCCATAAGAAAAACACGGCGGCGCACGCACATTACCACAAAATGGCGAAAAGTGGGGAAAAGTTCCGTGACTCAATGGATTAAACTATTACTTTTTGTCATTCCGGCCGTAAGGCGGTGCTTCACTGCTTTGCAGCCGAAATAACAAAAAATATCGTTCGTCATTCGGCCAAAAAAAACTTTTCTAGCTCATATGATTGCCGCCCTCGGCTTCGGCTCGTNACTCTCCGCTCCGCTCCCAGTCCGTGAATCACTGCTTTACAGCCAGGATAACAAAAAATATCGTTCGTCTTTTGGCCAAAAAAAACTTTTCTAGCTCATATGATTGCCGCCCTCGGCTTCGGCTCACGCTGCAAACCTCATATTCGCCAGAAAATTTGTTTTCGGCCTAATGACGAAATATACTATTTCGAATATGTGAGTGTAACATGAAGGAGAGAAAAATCTTCGCGGTTCTCGCTACTGGTAGCCCTCTTCAGGCGAAATCATTAAGTAGAGAATGATCTCATGAAAATACCAAGCCAGAAGACTGCCATTCTCTCTAGATTCTCTAGATACTCTCAAATGCTAGACAGAGCGCGAATTTCTCTGTATTCTCTGCCTTCAAGATCGTGATACGCGGTAGCGTATCGGCCAAGAAAAATTTTTGACTCCGACTTTCCAAGATCTCTGGCCGAGTACTATCGCATATCTATACACGACGAAACTACCCCCTCCACTACCACTGAATAATGTTCATTCAATAAAATGAAAACGAGACCACTTACGTGGAAAATAGTTACATCATATAAATCAGCCACAAGCTTTTCGTTAATGCAACTATTTCCCTATTCAAGTGAATATTAACAAAGTTACGCGCATAGCGACGGGTTCCTATTCTCATTCTCGCATTTCACATCAATTGAGCGGTGAATCAATCCGTCAAATTGGTAGCAGTGCAAACCAACCTCATGCGTGGAAGAGAGAGAGAGAGAGAAATTTTTTTTTCAGGGGGAAAAATGCATTTACGCACACGCTCGGGTTTGGAAATTCCCAGAGAGTAGTGCCCGACTCGGTCTGGTCTGGATCGTGGCGACTACGAGCTGCCAAGGTTGGTGAGACCTGGCGGGGTTTAGCTCGGCGAATGTGCAACCAATACGGACTAGAAACATACCACTGACACTTGCCTCCTACTTCCCCGTGGAACCGCCGCCTGGCATTACAGGACGGGGGGAGGGTTCAGCCGTAGCTCTTTCTTCGGCCAATCGAAGCCAGTGCTTCTTCCATCTCATTTATTCCTCTTCCCCTTATTTCTGTTCCTTTCTTGCACCGGCTTGCGTAGGTCTTTTACTTTCGCTGCGAAGGCGCTGGTTGCCTCCCAGGCTGCCTCTGATGAAAGCATTGCTTCTACCAAATTTTTAGGCTGAATTCTCTCTCCGAGTGTAGTCTCGAATGTACTGCGGGGCCCGTTGAAGCGCGGATACACGAAGAACGCATGCTCTGCATCTTCGAAGACTCCTGTGCAGGCCGGGCACCCCGGCGATTCCTCATATTTGAACCTATAAAGATATTGCCGGAAGCACCCGTGTCCTGAGAGCATCTGTGTGAGATAGTAGTTGACTTCTCCGTGTGTTCGTTTGACCCATGCATCCAATTTCGGGATCAGGCGGTGAGTCCATCTCCCATTGGTCGAGACATCCCACAGCAACTACCATCGATGGAGACTGTTGTTCCTCTCATCCGTCCTCAGCTCAGCTGGACGGATGCTCAGCTTGTTGAACTTTTTCGCCGATAGAGACAACGTCGTTCCTCGGCAAGTACTCCTATCGGCAGCATACCGGCGATGACACACACGGCGTCTTCTGACACTATGCGAAATGCGCTGGCAACTCTAAGGGCGCTGAATCGATAAACTGATGCCACCTTCCGTCGTGCATGCTGGATCAAGAGTACGTCAGCAGAAATGGAAATGCCATATGTGAGGACCGACGTGACAACTGATCACAGAAACGCTCTTCTTTTCTGCTTTGGCCCTCCGACGTTCGGCATGAGCCCTGAAAGGCCAGTCCCAACTCCAGACGCCTTCGCGCCGACGTACTCCGCCTGCTGCTTGAAGCTCAGTCGAGCATCTATCATCACTCCCAGGTACCGTAGCGATGGTTGGGAGGTGATGTCGTGATTCTCGACATGCAGCGTGGTAGTTTCGATCTTTCGTCGGTTCGTGATAAGCACAGCTTCCGGTTTATGTTCTGCCAGCATCAGTCCCACTGAGTCCATCCATTGACGAATTCTGTCATATGCAATATCGAAAATATAACTGATTTCCTCCAGGCGTTTTGCAACGATTACCAGAGCTACATCATCCGCAAATACGACGAGTGTAGCCTCCTTGGGTAAGGCTAACTTAAGAAGAACGTCGTACATAACGTTCCACAAGAGAGGGCCAAGCACCGAGCCCTGGGGAACGCCACCAGTGACTCTGTACTCTTTTGGGCCAGCATCTGTATCATATTTCAGAACCCTGTCTGTGAAGTAGCTTCGCACCACGCTCCGCAGATATCCTGGTACATTCAGCTTTGAGTGGGCCTCCACGATGTTGTCCCACCTGACGGAGTTGAAGGCATTTTTGATGTCCAACGTTACCACCAAACAGTACTGCTTTGCGCCCCATTTCCACCTCGCACCAGAGATTGCGTCCCGTGCAATGGAGACGACTACGTTGATGGCATCAAGCGTGGAACGACCTCTACTACGAAATATCCCCTCCTGAAGACACGCAATATAGACACTCAGGAAGACTTCTGGTGCTGCATTGATAACCAATTTCAGGGCGGCATTCGGGATTCCATCCATTCCTGGTGCCTTGGCATTCCCGAATCTACCACAAGCTTCCAGCAGCCAGCGATCAAGTATCACTGGTGGGTAGAGTAACCGAAACCTGCGATGCAACTATGCTGATTAGCGTTACCCAAGCGGTTGCAATAGCCGCTAACTTCGTCTTAATCTCCTTATAGACGTTTGGCTTAGAGTTGGCAAAATTATACAGTTCGATGATCAGCTGGTCAAGCCGGTCCCATACCTGCGTCCGCTCCATCGCTGCACTTGCATCAAGTTGGGCATGCTGCCCGCTCATTTCTCCTTGATCTCCATTCAGTTTTGTTTTGTACTGGTCCTCCATTTTGTTCCCACGAGTACCTAGGGATGTAACAACAGTCCACGCCCGTAGAGCCCCGGCTGCTGGGGTAAGGCCACTTAATACACCCGGGGTGGGACCTGGTGCCCTAGGGACCACCGTTTGCGACGCGAACTACCCCTGGCGCCTCCCAGAACTCGGCACGGTGAACACCTTGACATTAGGGTGAGGCTGATTAAGGGAGCTCACCCTGCAGGCCACGTTTGGAGTTGGGCTTCTCTTCCAAGATGTCCTGAAAAGGACACGCCTTGTCTTGAACTGCTTCTTAGTTTGGGTACTTCC
>NW_021680481.1:499060-520156 GCF_001412515.2 Diachasma alloeum
GAGAGAGAGAGAGAGAGAGAGAGAGAGAGAGAGAGCGTGTCCGCACCAATCAAAAGGCGTTCTCACCTCTGAACCGTCGCAAGACGCTCAGATGTTGTTTTAGTTGCATTCTGACCCCCGCGGAATAGTGAGTGCAGATAACACGCGTTTATCAGTGATAGCGTCTATTTGGGGTTATACCGGTACAAGATGGGAAAAAGGGAGAAAAAGCCTAAGCATATCCCAAAAGTGAGTTTGTTGGTTAATTAATTCGTTCTGAATGATAGTTCAGAGCGCTATTTTCCATTTCATGGTGGTTTTCGCACGCGTGGCCTTCAGGCACGTGCCGCGTTTTTCTTTCTCTTTTTAGGTTAAAAATGTATTTAATTTTCTGTGATTAATTATGTAAAGGTGTCAATCATGTCGGGATTGATTTTTTCTTGCTATTTTTCGTATTTTACCCGATAATACGCGCTTTCCGTTCCATCAAACATGATGGTTAATTCCCTTGAAAGGGTTATTTTCGGTATCAATCCCAGCTCCTGTCATTCGATAATCGGCTCATTAAATAAGGCATTTCATATTAAGACTATTAGAACTTGTGAGATTTTCCGAAAACTCCTCCAGAAAAGGGGGAAATCGGTTTTGGGCTCCATTCACAGTGGTTTCTGCATGCGTGTCTCTCTCGCCCTTGTGGCGAGTTATTTTGTCTCTCTCTCAGTGGGGAATTCCTCGCTGAGAGCCTCTGCCATTCAAATGGGACGTATTCCCCTTCCGGCACCCTTCTAAAACCCTGCGTACCTACAAACTGCGGCTATCGCTTTACGCAAACACTTCCTCCCATTTAAAATCCACCATATGGTTATTAATTAACCTAGCGCGGCCAATTGGTTGGGGAAAATTATAAATTTGGGTTTGCCGTGTTAGCTAGAGTTTCCCGAGTATTTAGGCTTTAGGTTTCCAAAAATTCACTTTGCCGGTTTTGAGAAATCGCGTGTTTAGTTTTAAGGAATTTTTGGTATACCACTTGCCCACATGTGTTATACGTATAACGCTGGGTTTTAGTATTTCTCTCTCTCCCACTCTTAAGGGTATTCGCTTACCTTTTCCACCAGTTCTCAGAATTCTCGAGCATTTTGGGATTAAGGAATATTATCGTATTTTCGCTATTGTTCTCGTGTTTTCAATAAAAGTTGAGGAATTGGATCACTTTAGCCTTGTAATCGAAGCGATTGCAATTATATTATTTTGTTATTATGATTTCAGATCGGATTTATTAGTGTTTCTTTAGTTTTGTTAGAAGAGCGATGATTGCTATTGAGAATTTTCGTTTGCTTTGGAAATTATGTATAAGTATGTTAATCTTTTTTTTTTGAAAATTGTAATAGTGGAAGACGTAAGGAAAATGTGTTTTCGATCATTTTTGGTTTTCTGAACTCTCGATCACCTCGTTTCCACCCGAAATCCGCCCCTCTCTCCACAACCTAGCATACTGAGCGGCCCGTGGACCGTGACCTTTCCCCAAAAATCTACTTCTCTTCGTGTTTGTTTGGTCATTTAGGAATTTTCTGAGTGTTTGGACTCGAAATTTGTGCACTTCCTGTTTGATAACTCCGGCTAAAAATTATCTGGCGCCCATTATTCTTTTTATTTTGAGTTAACTAGATTTAGGGGAAGAAGGGCAAAAGTAATATGCATTTTTAACCCCCATGCAAAAATGTCATGTTATAAACTATATTTCATGATTTTCACTTCAATAAATTCATCCTCAAAAAATATGGGGGAGTCTCCAATCATAAAATTATGTGTAAGTTTGCAAGCACCATAAGCCTTGTTCCATTTTATTGTGTTGATTTGTGTCAAAGATTTCCCTGCAAGAGTGTTGGCCTCTTCTTCTGTGTCTATCTCTTCAGTGCTGGTCTTTGAAATTTCGCTCAGGTTGCATAAGCTGCCAATGACTGGATCTATGGTTCCGTAACTTTTGATCCACGAACAACATTTCTGCGACAAAATTTCCGAAATAACCGACGATAATTTATCCATTGACAATTTTTCCACCTATAATTTCCCCCACATTCATTGTTGCCGCGGTACAAAAGAACCACTGACAAAATGGAGGTTTCATTCCCGGAGGTTACATTTAATTTTGATCCTCTCCAGAAACAATATAAATTCGCAGTTTTCAGTTCGATAACTCATATTTTACATACAATTACAATGCTTCCGCCACTGCAGCAAACAAATTGCCCTCGATTCATAGAAGCCGGCTATTAGGATTGATAACTATACATTATACGCATTCTCTGACATTGAATCAACACAAAATTACAAACAATATAAGGTTAAAGACTGGGAATATGGACTACAGGTGCAATTGGAGAATGAGAAGGCAACAGAACACAAATACGTAGTCCTATCAGGGTACAACAACCACCACCTTAATATAAAAAAGTTTCTCAAACAAGCAGATAAAGAGATAGAAGAATTGAACGACGGATCAACAAGACTTATACTAGTGGGAGATCTGAATGCTAGAATCGGTGAAGAACAGGGAGTTGCAGACTGCGGATTAGATGAGTCAGGAGGCATATTCCCCCATCGACAGTCAGAAGACCGAAAACTAAGAGAACCCGATGGAACGACGCTCCTCAATTGGTGCGAAAAGAGAGCAATGCTGATAATGAACGGCAGGGCCACAGGAGATGAAGAAGGTAAGATTACCGCAATATCGGAGGGAGAAGGATTAGGTAGTGTTCTGGACTACGTGATAACAAGGACAGAAGACCGTGGGCTAGCACCAGATTGGTTTAAAGGAATGAGAATAGCACCACAGGAAGGGTCTGATCACCTCCCCATTTTCTATAGAGTTGAGTGGGAGACAGAGGGAGTGAGGAGCAGGACAAGCAAAAAAGATGGAAAGAAGAAGAAATTGAAATGGAGGCGAAAGAAGGCAGAGGACTTCCAAAAAGAGTGGGAAGAACGATGGCAAAACCAGGCGACGCAGAATGAGGTACCACCGGAAGAGAAATGGGCACGCATCGCTAAAACGATTGAGGAAGCAGCGAAAAAAGTGGGAATGACGGATGGAGGAAGACCCCCATCAGGGAGAGAAGAGACCTGGGACAAAAATGGGGAATATAGAACTCTCAGAAGGAAACTCTTCAAAAAATTACACAGGTTCAGGAAGATACAGGACTGGAAAAACAAGAAAGATTATCTAGTGTGCAGGAAAGATTTAGCAACCTTGAGAGAGAAACTTATTAAAGAGTGGCTAGAAGAAAAACAGAGAGGTGAAGGCAAGTAAAAACCTAGCAGACTGGTGGAAAGCTATGTCATGGTACAGGAAAAAGAAAAGAGCAATACTAGCAGGCAAAATAACGAAAGAAAAACTCCTGAACCACTTCCGGATCCTTCTGGAAGGGGAAATAGAACAGATAGAAGAAGCAGAACAAGAAACGGCAGCGAAGAGACAACAAGAAAATGAAGAACAAGGAACACAAGAGGAAAATCAAAGAGAAACAGTAGAGGCACAAATCATGAAAGACAAGATACAAAATATTGAGAAGCCTTCAAACTCACACAACCAAGAAGAAGAGGAAACAGAACCAACAGAGGAAGACGTCGGAGGGGGAGAGTTAAACAGCCCACTGGAGCAGAGCGAGGTCGTGGCGGTGATGAGACATTTAAAAATGGGAAAAGCAGCGGGCGAAGATGAGATAACAGCTGAATTCCTGCTGGGGATGCCGAAAGAAGGAAGACTAGAACTAATACAACTGATTAAGGACATCTGGCAGAAGAAGCAATTGGTTGAACGATGGAGGATGGCAACGATATTTCCCATATACAAATTGAAAGGAGATGAAAGTGAGGCTAGTAACTATAGAGGAATATCCCTGCTGGATATTGGGTATAAAATACTGGCGACAATCATGGCATCGAGACTAAGCAGGTGGCTAGAGAAAGAAGAAAAACTAACAGAAGCGCAAGCGGGCTTCAGACCAAACAGAGGAACGATGGAGTCAGTATTTATACTGAATACTCTAGTGGGCAACAAACTGAAGCAAAAAAGAGGTAAACTCTATGTGGCATTTATCGACTACAAAGCAGCCTTCGACAAAGTGAGCAGAGAGCGGCTATGGGGAAAGATGGAGCAGATGGGGATCGATGGAAGATTTCTGGAAATGACGAAAGAAATATACAAGTGTACAAAAAATGAAGTTCTGGTAGGACAGGAAAAAACGGAGGCATTCGTTACGAGCAAAGGAGTGAGACAGGGATGTCCACTCAGTCCAATTCTCTTCAATATTTACGTAAATGACCTGGAGCCAGAATTGAGAAGGAGAGGAGATGGTGGCACAGGGATAGGACCAGGCTCGAACACGAAAATATTCGCCCTATTCTACGCAGATGATGCAGCCCTGATCGCAGAGGATGGAAGGGGGCTACAAAAGATGTTGGACAACCTGGAGAGATGGTCAGACACAAATAAGATGGAGGTAAGCGTAGAAAAAACAAAAATCATGGTATTTAGAAACGGAGGCAAACGAAAGAACGAGAAATGGGTATACAAAGAGGCGGAGATCGAGGTAGTGAATGAATTTAAATATCTAGGATTCTGGTTTACACCTACGAACAGATACACAAAACACACAGAGAAAGCGGCTGGTAAAACACAACAATTGATAAATAAAGTTTGGGGAGAAACTAGAAGAGCGGGAGTAACAAATTTGAAGAGAAGGCTTTATTTCATGGACTCAACAGTAAAGGCGGCAGCAATGTATGGAGTAGAGTTATAGGGATGGGAGAGAAGAGAAGTAATAGAGAAAGTACAAAGTAAATACGTGAAATCCTGCATGGGATTAGCAAGAAACACACCAGGGTACATCTGGAGGCTGGAAGCTAATAAAAGAAGCATAGAGATAGAGGCAAAAAGAAGGGCGGGAACATTCCTAATGAAGCTATGCCTAATGGGAGAAAACAGGTGGCCAAAAAAATGTTTGAACGAAGAATTAAGGAACATCAAGAACGGGAACCCAACCAGGTGGGGAAAGGCTCTCAAAGAAGCGATAGAAAAAGTAGGGGACGGAGAAGTGATACACTGGATGTACGAGGGAAGAGACCTAGGGGAGGTAGAGCAAAGACTGAGAGAGCTGGAAAAGACTGCCACGGATCAAGAAATACAGACTGACTGGGAGAAGGCAGACGGCTCACATTACTGCTGTTATTACCCACAAATCAAAGAAGAAATAAAGATAGAAGACTACTGGCACAGAACGAGAATAAAGGCTTGGCAAAAAGAGACCCAGGTCAAGATGGAGATGCGGCAATGCAGTAAGAGAAGGGAAGGCGAAATTTATGGAAACCAATTGCCGGGCATGCAAGGAAGCAGTCGAAACACTAGAGCANAAGCACCATAAGCCTTGTTCCATTTTATTGTGTTGATTTGTGTCAAAGATTTCCCTGCAAGAGTGTTGGCCTCTTCTTCTGTGTCTATCTCTTCAGTGCTGGTCTTTGAAATTTCGCTCAGGTTGCATAAGCTGCCAATGACTGGATCTATGGTTCCGTAACTTTTGATCCACGAACAACATTTCTGCGACAAAATTTCCGAAATAACCGACGATAATTTATCCATTGACAATTTTTCCACCTATAATTTCCCCCACATTCATTGTTGCCGCGGTACAAAAGAACCACTGACAAAATGGAGGTTTCATTCCCGGAGGTTACATTTAATTTTGATCCTCTCCAGAAACAATATAAATTCGCAGTTTTCAGTTCGATAACTCATATTTTACATACAATTACAATGCTTCCGCCACTGCAGCAAACAAATTGCCCTCGATTCATAGAAGCCGGCTATTAGGATTGATAACTATACATTATACGCATTCTCTGACATTGAATCAACACAAAATTACAAACAATATAAGGTTAAAGACTGGGAATATGGACTACAGGTGCAATTGGAGAATGAGAAGGCNTGGGCAAGATGGAGATGCGGCAATGCAGTAAGAGAAGGGAAGGCGAAATTAATGGAAACCAATTGCCGGGCATGCAAGGAAGCAGTCGAAACACTAGAGCATGTCATTAGCTGTGAGATGATATTGAGAAGAATGAAAGCAGCGGATAGGGAATGGTGGAAAATCTGGAGAGAGAAAATAGACCCCGGACGATGGAGAACGAAGCTGATAGACGCTCTGAGGGGAGAATTGAACGTACAGCTGTGCATAGGGCTGGCCAGGATCGAAAAAGTGTTACGTGATAGTGAGGAAAAGAAACTCTAAAAGAAAAACCATGTCAATAATAACCGAGAGAACCAAATAGAGTCAAAAAANCCCCCATCGACAGTCAGAAGACCGAAAACTAAGAGAACCCGATGGAACGACGCTCCTCAATTGGTGCGAAAAGAGAGCAATGCTGATAATGAACGGCAGGGCCACAGGAGATGAAGAAGGTAAGATNCTAAAAGAAAAACCATGTCAATAATAACCGAGAGAACCAAATAGAGTCAAAAAACTCAACCTGTGATGTAATTATTTAATATTATTATTTAATTACGGAGATGTTTATTTTTGTTATGCAAAACTAGATATAATTGTAACTGAAATTAAATGACGTGGAGAGGAGGCCTGTGTAGATGTAAAACTGTAAAAGTAACATCAAAGAAATAAAGTATTCTATTCTATTACAAACAATATTAAATTGAAATCTGTAACGAGATTTTCTCGTTACGGGTTGAAATCTCCTTAAATAAGAAAGAGAACTGTTAAACTTATGATAAGAGAGACAAGAAGTGACATCTAGAGGCGGTTGAAAAAGCCGCGACTGGATGAGAAGATCCACAACCCGATGAAAGACCTAAGGTATAGCGGTTATGGGTGAAACCGCGACTCCTGGAGGTCTGGAGGGCGTTACTAGACTATCGCCATATTAGAATTCGCCCAGCATGTACTAGGGGAAAAGGGGCCGACGTACAGGCTGTCCAACTGGGCGATTTTATAGGCTATGTCGGAGTAGACTAGGAACCAACGGCCAGGTGAAAGGACTGGTGCCTCCGTGATCCCGTCGGGTTGATTGNACAAACAATATTAAATTGAAATCTGTAACGAGATTTTCTCGTTACGGGTTGAAATCTCCTTAAATAAGAAAGAGAACTGTTAAACTTATGATAAGAGAGACAAGAAGTGACATCTAGAGGCGGTTGAAAAAGCCGCGACTGGATGAGAAGATCCACAACCCGATGAAAGACCTAAGGTATAGCGGTTATGGGTGAAACCGCGACTCCTGGAGGTCTGGAGGGCGTTACTAGACTATCGCCATATTAGAATTCGCCCAGCATGTACTAGGGGAAAAGGGGCCGACGTACAGGCTGTCCAACTGGGCGATTTTATAGGCTATGTCGGAGTAGACTAGGAACCAACGGCCAGGTGAAAGGACTGGTGCCTCCGTGATCCCGTCGGGTTGATTGGTGAGGATAGGGTAACGGAATGACCTATCGTCGCCGAGATATCCGAGATATCCAGACTAAGAGGCAAGGCCCTAGTAAGATTCCGAGGTAGTCGCACGCAAGCGCTTGAACCGAGAGGTTGGAAAAATCTCTCGGTATGCTGGAGTGGTGAATGGCTGAAGAAGCCATGGTAAGGAGTTTTACTCCACGTAGCCTGGTGCATAACTTTGGCGGCGAATATAGGGGGATGCCCCTGCATCCCCCGCGCATAAATCTGAGTTATTTCGGAAACACGAGGTGACGACTTCGTCGTGTCCGGTGTCATCTAGTCTCGGCGGAACGATTCGAGGCGTATGGGCCGCGGGCCTGGAGTCGAGAAATTCTCCTGTGGGCCCGACCATACGCCGACGGTCTAGTACTACCCAGAGGCAGTGACGCGCGATGACTAAAGTAGTAACTGGTGGTTGAGAGTGTGGGTCGTAGCATGGGTAACGTAGTTCCACCCTGGTCAGATCAGCCTCTCAACGTCCCAGGCTCTGAGGAGTCCCGGCTGATTCGCAGATAATTCGGAAATTCTCCCGAGTATAAATACTCGGGGAGAGAAAGCATGCCGGAGGAGTCGAGAGACCCTCCGGAGGAAAGATGAATCTAATTCGGTAGGAAACTTATGCCGCGAGGCATAATCCGTGGCTTGCAAAGGCCGTGGGGATGTGGCGGCTGTACTCCTGGTGGACCTCGCCCACTCTACTGTATCACGCTGATGTTAGCTGGGCTATCCATTGTCCAGCCACAAAGTCCTCTGAGTGGACGAGTTTGCCTCAGAGGCCGGTTTTCGTCGAACCTCCCGTAAAGGTTCAGCTGGCGCCCGATTATTGAGCGATAGAGACGGCCTAAAAGTAGTTTGGATTTTTCCTGGGTGAACAACCCGGGAAAATATCCTTACAAATCAAATTGAATGCAAATGTCATAATACTGATTTTGTATAATAGTGAATTAAAAGCAAATTTCATGTGAGGTAACAAATTGTTTCGAGGGAAACATTGTGAAGTAGTGAATTTGATTGGAATCGAAAAGTGAAATAGTTATCGGGAACCCTCGCCATTTACAGGTTATCATCCGAAATTATAAACACATAAAATATCGTATAATTTACCGATGGATATAAGGTACTAAGAATAAAGTGGTGGCAGATCAGATGTCAACAATACAATTATCGTTGAAAAAATTGTCTTCAGTTTTCTTTTCATTTCGGAATTTCGTTGCAGAAATTTTGTCGCGAAGATTTGGTCCGCGGATCAAAAAGCGTGTTGCTAGAACTATAGTATCATCGTGCGAAATCTCTAGAAGGGGAGGATAGTCTCATTCAAGCTATGATTGAATAAAGAATCGTCAGCTGTAGCCCCATAACGATCTCCGAAGGATCTCTACTCGACAACATCCGCTTTGTCTGAGTTGCTTTCTATTATCATGCAATTCCCGATTTCGTCGACTGTCATCGAATGATTTCACATTTCAAGTGGTTAATTCCTGAAGGGGTCTCACAATGGGTTTGAAATGAAGTCATTGCTTCATCAACATTCTCTCCCTAATTTCAACAGTTTATTTTTACGTTGAATTGCTTTTCATGCAATAGAAATTTGACGTAAAAGCTCTTGCTGTTTAGCCATTTCATCCTTGTGAGGAGGCATATTGACTCGGTGAAATCTAGTGCACAACTGTTCGTGTCTTCCCTCCACGACTGTTCTTTATTTGAATGAAATAATCAAAATTTGTCCTATATCGGCCTATTTCAATATCACTGTCTTTCTCGATAACTAAAACCGAAAAATGGTCTTTCCAAGAAGCTGAACATAATTCTTTAAATTTCTCGAATGACTTATCTGTATTTACATGATCATTATAAATATGTCTCAAATTCATTTCGTCCTGTTCGAATAATACGAGAAAATTGACATTGTTGCAGATTAAATGCTTTGGGATGCGAGCATACGATTGACACAAATAGAAGCTGTCAACAGTTTTATGTCTCCCTATACAAAAATATGCCTTGATATTATTTTGCTTCTCGTATGCCACACCGTCGAATAAGAATAGCGAATGCTCTCTTGCATTATCCACCGAGTGGTGTACAAATAGCCGCATTCCAGTGGAAACATTTTCACCAGGGGGAGTTCTTTTAACATCGCAATATCATTGATTATGTTGAAATTTGGTTTATCCGCTTCATTTTCAACCTTCACGTTTATATCAGGATGCAGGCTAATATTGTGGTATTTTCCACCCAAATATTCGAACGTTGGTGAGCCCTTCTCAATATGTTGTTGGAAATTCTTGAACATCTTGGCATTTTCAACGAAATACTTGGCCAGTCGATTATCCACGAAAGCTGTGTCAGTAGCAGAGAAATGAAGAATAGCACAGACTCCATACTTTGTCTCCACCTTGCGAGCTGCGGTGAAGGTATAAAAAGATCCAACTTCTAAATCTTCAAGTTTGACGAGGGTAAAATCTTTCAGATGCGCCACAATGTTGATTTTGTTGACTTCCATGATGTCTTGGTACTTGAGTATCAAAATTACGGTTGAATTCGAGTCATGTGGAGATTTTAGTAGAGTACTTTGATGTCACTTCGAAACTGGATAACTTGTTTCACGTCTTGAATATTCTTTATAAGAAAATTTAAACGTTTCTTCAATTCCTATCGCTGGAGACTCTCCCTCATAGAAAACTTTGAGATGAACTAATGGCGAGCGTGAAAATTTCAATGGTTGGATCGAGTCATTCCGCATGTAGATTTTCTCTCGCGTGTCTAACTCATATTCTAGATCCAGTAGTTCGCTTCTATCTTGAAGTTTTATAATTTGTGACTTCGAAAAAGTTAATACTTTGGATTGTGTCGAGCCTTATCCCACGAGAGTCCTCTGCCGCGTATGTAAAAATCTCCATATTATTTTCACTAGCAGTTGGCCGAAATTTCTGTTATTTTATTAATTGAGAAAAATACATTTTATTTCATTTCCGAGAAGTCATGGTGTTGAAATGCATTAATTGTTTCGCTTGTTCCCACACGCCTCCGCGGTTTTCTGAGCTAGTCGTGGAACGCGCTTCAACATTGTGATCTTGTTCTTTAGAGGTTGAAAAAACTGGCGCCCTTTTGGTAAATTTTGGTTCCTCTCGATTTTCCCCGTCGTTCTTCTTTCGGGTTGAGAGATTCCAAAAGAGTTACTGAAAGTTAGTGGACGACAGCGCACACGATTTCCCGCATGTGTCGTTGAAAAATACGTCACAATACATACATCCCCCCCACTCCTGCAACCATCATTTTTCAAATAACTAATCACACATTGTTATTAACAACCGTTTTCCACGAATTGGTGTGGCAAACACCAAAGTACCGGCAATGTCAATATATACATAAACCACCCTCTCGCACCAATTACTTGCTTAAATAAATAATTACACATTATTATAAACATTGGTTTTTCCATGAAGTGGTAAACATCAAGGTACCGGAAATCTCAAGTTCGAGCATGTTTCAAAAATGTCATGTGGCCACCGGATGTGCCACATCTAGGACCATCTCAAGGGTGTCGGATCTGATGGGCGATGAGGAGATTTGTTCAATCAAAAGCGGTAANTGGCATTTTCAACGAAATACTTGGCCAGTCGATTATCCACGAAAGCTGTGTCAGTAGCAGAGAAATGAAGAATAGCACAGACTCCATACTTTGTCTCCACCTTGCGAGCTGCGGTGAAGGTATAAAAAGATCCAACTTCTAAATCTTCAAGTTTGACGAGGGTAAAATCTTTCAGATGCGCCACAATGTTGATTTTGTTGACTTCCATGATGTCTTGGTACTTGAGTATCAAAATTACGGTTGAATTCGAGTCATGTGGAGATTTTAGTAGAGTACTTTGATGTCACTTCGAAACTGGATAACTTGTTTCACGTCTTGAATATTCTTTATAAGAAAATTTAAACGTTTCTTCAATTCCTATCGCTGGAGACTCTCCCTCATAGAAAACTTTGAGATGAACTAATGGCGAGCGTGAAAATTTCAATGGTTGGATCGAGTCATTCCGCATGTAGATTTTCTCTCGCGTGTCTAACTCATATTCTAGATCCAGTAGTTCGCTTCTATCTTGAAGTTTTATAATTTGTGACTTCGAAAAAGTTAATACTTTGGATTGTGTCGAGCCTTATCCCACGAGAGTCCTCTGCCGCGTATGTAAAAATCTCCATATTATTTTCACTAGCAGTTGGCCGAAATTTCTGTTATTTTATTAATTGAGAAAAATACATTTTATTTCATTTCCGAGAAGTCATGGTGTTGAAATGCATTAATTGTTTCGCTTGTTCCCACACGCCTCCGCGGTTTTCTGAGCTAGTCGTGGAACGCGCTTCAACATTGTGATCTTGTTCTTTAGAGGTTGAAAAAACTGGCGCCCTTTTGGTAAATTTTGGTTCCTCTCGATTTTCCCCGTCGTTCTTCTTTCGGGTTGAGAGATTCCAAAAGAGTTACTGAAAGTTAGTGGACGACAGCGCACACGATTTCCCGCATGTGTCGTTGAAAAATACGTCACAATACATACATCCCCCCCACTCCTGCAACCATCATTTTTCAAATAACTAATCACACATTGTTATTAACAACCGTTTTCCACGAATTGGTGTGGCAAACACCAAAGTACCGGCAATGTCAATATATACATAAACCACCCTCTCGCACCAATCACTTGCTTAAATAAATAATTACACATTATTATAAACATTGGTTTTTCCATGAAGTGGTAAACATCAAGGTACCGGAAATCTCAAGTTCGAGCATGTTTCAAAAATGTCATGTGGCCACCGGATGTGCCACATCTAGGACCATCTCAAGGGTGTCGGATCTGATGGGCGATGAGGAGATTTGTTCAATCAAAAGCGGTAATCACACCGTGAACTGCGAATTAATCAACCCTTTCTCCCACTCACACCCTCGCGGGATGATAGATGGATTGACTAGGTCGTCGATAGAGCCGAAAGAGCGAATTAATTGATTAAGCCGCGAATCAAACCGTGAGCCGCTAATTAATTAACCCATGCGAGTGTGCATTGACTAGGTCGTGGATAGATTCACAAAACCGCGCATTAATTGATTAACCCGTGAATCAAACCGTTAATTAAACTGAGACCCGCGGATTAATCAACCATTTTACCACCCTCCTCGCGGGGGTGCTTTGACCAGGTCGTCCATAGAGCCCCATTTGATCGAAAAAACTGCGAATCAAATTAATTGACCCGCGAATCCAACCATGAATTAGATTAATTGGGCCGAAGATTAAAACCGCGACCGACCAATCCATAAATCCTTCCACCCACCTGGCCCTCTTGCGGGAGTCCTTTAGCCAGGTCTCCGCTAGACCCTTGCCCCAGAACCTGCCGATGAATTTGATAATTGATGAATTGATTAATTAATTAATTACTTAATTAATTAATTAATTAATTAAGTAGCGCGGATTAATTAACCCTTCCATCCACCCAGCCTCCTCGCGGGGGCCCTTTTGCCAGATCTCCGTTAGACTCTTGCCCCAGAATCTGCTAATGAATTTGATTATTAATTGATGAATTAATTAATTGATGAATTAATTAATTGACCAATCAATTAATTAATTAATTAAGGCGGAATAATTAACCCACCCACCCCCCTCGCGGGAACCCTTTCGCCAGCTCTCCGCTAGACCCTTGCCACAGAACTGGCATTATTTATCTACTTACATATGTCGCAAATGTGTGGTGTGTACTGATTACACACAATGTTATATACTTAGTTTTTCTGTGTAAACAGACTGGTTTCAGAGATATTTTGATATCCGCGAAGTAAAAATTATACGCTATTGTTATCACGGCTGAACAATCATCGTTATTTCGTTTACATTCTAATATCATGTAGTTGAGTAGTTTTTAATCTTTCCCCTAGTACTTTACCGGTGTTGGTAATATACAATATCCATAAATATTTTCGTATAAATCAACTATTGACTGGCTTACCATAGAGACAGACACTTATGACAAGTAATAGAACTAGAATGACATCCAAACATTCAACTAATACCATTGAAATAAAAAAAATCTGACAAAAGAAAGGGAATTGTTTTTGAATATATGTGTTTTTGAATATATGTGTTTTTTTGAATATATGTGTTTGGAAGGCGGGGCAATGGGCAAAGTTTTGTGATCATTCCCAAATCCCAATATCCATATTTATAAACGAAGATATTGTTAATTAGAGCAGATCACGAAACGTTCCACTGTGCTTCAGCCTCCTCTACATATATTCTCATATTTATTCTACTTGTCTGGCGTCTAGTGTCATTAAATCGCTTATATATATTCATGACACAGTGAAAATGCACTAACATATGATTCAGCGAAAAAAACAACAATGAATGTTCAAATACGCATAGGGTATAGAGCATTGTACGGCATAGATGAGGCGATATGGAGGCAGATAGGGGCGAGAGGGGAATAATAGGAGACACGTACTCATGACGTTGCGTCTAGACGCCCCCTCCACCGAGATTGCTCACGTTATGTGTTGATTAACTAGATGTACCTACACAAAATACATTTGTATATATGGGCGGACTGTTATTTTTTTTCGGCCGAACGAAAAAAAATTATATCAGTAGCGAAGTGGTAAAGCGGTGTAAGTCGACTTATCTCCCAGTTGAGTTTTTGAGGAATATTTCCGAATCTAACGGAGATAGCGAAATTTTCGTAACTAAATTTGTTATAGCTCCCAATCGGTCCTACAAAAAAGGATATAACAAAAACTTTGCCATCTCCCTTATATTCCGAGATATTTATTAAAAACTGATCAATAGTCAAAATTGACTTATACCATTGTACCACTTCGCTACTGCTATATAGGACAATAATTGGTCCATTGAATGTGATTTATTCTGCTCCTAGGAGCTAGAAAAACAACTGCAGTAGGGTGACGTCAGCACTTGGATACAGCTAAAGGATGAAAATCAACTACAATTATGGAAAAAAAATTCTTCATGCAAAATTGTTAATTGTTAGTATTAACATTGAGGATAGATCTTCCTTATGGTCCTGAATTGAAATTTCAACATTTTTGAGTGTTATGACCCTTGTCCTCACATAGTAACAGAACAGTTTGTGTAGATTCAGTGTTCACAAACACGCAGTGAAAATGTTGAAGGTAGTAGTTGTGAAGTTGGCTCCATCGGATGAGCACAATTGAAAAATCGACTTCAGGTGGGATAGAACTTATTTGACCAAGGGTCTGTGCGTCTTATGATCAATTCCTCTAATCCTCAAGTGAGCACAGAATAGAGAAATATCTGCGGTTTCTTCTTTTTTCCTTTTCTCGCAAAAACTCCGTGAGTGAAAAAGTTGGAAATATTCGCATTTCTACGTTCACATATACAGGGTATCCCATTTGAAACAGGACAGTTGAAAATTTTTCCAGGGAGGGGTGATACAGCAAAACATTTCAGATGAAAGTTGTAGGGTATGGATGGGGAAACTTACTGCAGATGGAATTCATGTTCCTATTGTTAATGTTTTTATGCTGCGAGCATAAAGTCGGTTTTTTAAAATGGCAACATCATTTTTGACCCCTTGAAAATTGTGCATGTCATTGAGATGAATGCAAATATATCCTATTCTGTAACTTGCTGATCGATTTCCCAAGAAACATTGCACGGAAATGGGACAAAATGAGATTTTCATTCGACATTTCATATAGGTTTTATTGTACAAGTTACACATACGTGATGATGTATGTGCATGCAACAGGAATTACAGGAGTTGTTCGATGTTTCCGTCATTCACAGTGACGCATAGATCCAGCCAACGTCGAAAGTTTCCATGAACAGATTGAAGAACTTCGGGTGGGATGCTCGCAATGGCATCTCTGATGCGTCGCTGCAAGTTTGCAGGTGTTGTTGGACGATTGGTGTAAACTACATCCTTGACGTAACCCCATAAATAAAAATCAAGTGGTGTGCGATCAGGAGGATATAAACTGAATTGAGAGTATTATCAAACTGATGAAAAATGGATAATAGCAACCTGCTACTGAATCCGTTCTTGCTGAAATAGTTGAAGGCCACTTGTATTTATTTCATGAATTGCTGTATTAGTAAGAAAACAATATCCTAGCGCTCAGATGTCCTACGAAAGTCTGGATCGAGATAATCTCATTTTGTTGCATTTCCGTCCAATAACTCATAGGAAATCGATCAGAAAGTCACAGAATAGGATATGGTTGAATTCGTCTCAATGAGATGCACAACTTTCAAGGGGTCAAAAATGATGTTGCCTTTTGAAAAAACTGACTTCATGCTCGCAGCACAGAAAAATAAACAATGGAAATATTAATTCCATCTGCACTGAGTTTCCCCCTCTATACCCTACAATTTTTATCTGAAATGTTTTGCTGTATCATCACTCCCTGGAAAAATGTTCAACTGATCTGTTTCAAATGAGACACCCTGTATATATCGAATAAATTCATAATTGTTGTTTGGTTCAGACTTGCACTAATAAGCTATTAAAATCTTTTGAAAACTCAACTCGCTGAAAATGCCCATGTTTAATCTTGAAATTTTCAAACAAAAACAAAAAAAAAATTTCCGAAAAAACCGGCCAAGTGCGCCTTTATAAGCTTTGTATTTTTTCAAAAAAAAATTTAATTGTTTCTCAGGAAAAAAATTGAAAAAATGCCAAGTAACCATTTCAATGCGTTGTTGTGGAAAAATGCCCGAGTACTTAATTGTGAATTCTCGATACACATCTCCCCCCTTCCCCCAAATTTTCGTAAAAATTCGCTATCTTCCTTAGTTGTGGAGATATTTTTGGATAACCTCAATGATAACCCACCCTTTCATAAAATACCCATCTTTGCAAAATTCCCCACTTTACAACCCCCCTCCCCCCCCCGCCGGAAACAACAACCCCCGTTTTGCAAAATGCCCCTTCAAAAATTCAAAAAAATTTCTAGATTTTATGAAATATTTTTTGTTTCTACAATCAAGTATAGTTTGGTTTAAAATTAATCCCAAGTCTGATCATTAATTTTAAACGATTCTTTTCTAAAACTTTTTTCTAAAGCTAATCCCCTTTTTTTCTCTGTGCATCTGTAATTTTTCTCATATTCTACAACGGTGTTTACATATATTTGTTAAGGAATTAATACAATTATCAAATTATTGCACAGACCGGCAGTGGAATTCTCAGTACGATGAATTTCATAATGCCAATAACTTGTTTCACCACGCGAGTGACTAATACCGCCACCATCGGAAGTAATGTGAACTGCATGCTACTTCACGTGATTTCTGGGGGGCTATTCTCAACAAAAAGCCGCTTTTTCGTGAGAAGACCCGGTAAACCGCGATTCTAACCTCGCTTCGCTCGGTTTGATCGCGGTTTACGGGCCTTCTGACGAAAAATTGCATTCATCACACGGTCCAAAAGTATTTTCTGACGAATGTGATTATAGGCCTCGCCTTCGGCTCGGCCTACAAAGCCACATTCGTCAGAAAATACTTTGTGGACCTTGTGATGAAAATAACTATTTCCACCACTTTTTCGAAGCTGCGATTTTCTGCAGCGAGGGGGCGACACGATACTATATGATACGAAGTAATGACTTTGCGAACGCATTATGCGCAAATGCCCCTCCATCTGTACTTTTTCATTTTGGAGCAGCTATAATTTATATTGGAGTAAAGTTTTGATAATTCACTTCAATACGTGTTACAAATGAGATTAATATTTGACCGATCAATTAGTGAATAGAATTGGCTGCCTATCGACCACTAAAAGCAGATATTGATACTGGTAAATATCTCGGCTTCGAATTTTGATATCGGAGCAAAAGTGGAATTTCACACAGCCATCGTATAAAATCCTTGCTAACCTCGTTATTCTTTTCATTAATAAAAGCTAACACAAATCCTATAAACCAATTGAACCTGCAGTATTTATGGAACACCGAGTCCGACAAATCCTTCAGTGGATTTGAAGTACGTCTAATTGTTCTACGTCGCGCATTTAATAATCTATGTAAGCCCCGTTGATGGTCCTCGGCTTCTTCATCAACTAACACTGCACCTGTTATATTATCCGCCATCATCAGGGTTGTTTTGGTTCAAATTTCCCTAAAGTTGACTTATCATAGCTCTCCCAAATGGCAAAAAAATCTGACAGATTTGAGGTTTAAAATGCGTTCACAAAGTCATTAATTCTTGTCATTTAGTATCGTATCGTCTCCTCGCGGCAGAAAATCGCAGCTTCGAAAAAGCTGCGGAAAAAGCGGCTTTTTGTTGAGAATAGCCCCCCAGTAGTCAAAATTCACTTGACCGGGCTTACCGCTTCGCTACTGACTTTTTATTTTTTTTGTATTCAAACAAACCTATTATGCTCCATATCTTTTGAACGAATTACCGGATTTTGTTCTTCGTCATTGACAGTGCTATTCTTACCTCAGTTGGATTTTTATTGGTTATTTGCATAGTTCTCTCATAAATTATTTTTTAAAGCATCGTCATTCATGCATCCCCTACAGAAAACGTCTGTAATTTTTTTCATATTCTACAAGGGTTTTACATATATTTGTTGAGGAATCAATATAATATTGTCAAATTGTTGCACGGATACGGAATGAAATTGTCAGTAGGATGAATGTCATAATTCTAATGATCAGTTTTACCACGTGAGTGATTACTACCGCCACCATCGGAATCAATCTGAACTACATGCTGCGCCACATGATTTTAAGGGTCCTCCAGCCGCTGATTGGCCTTCTTCCCTCTATTCTCCATGACACTATACAACGTAGAACACTGTTGGCAATTCCTGCATGCGAAAGTGAAAATTCGAGTTGCGCTGCCAACTCAATGGCTTGAGTGTAACCGTTTTCGTTTAGAAGATAATGGAAATGCGAAAAATGTGTATGCCAGTTCGTTGCGATGTACATATCTTCGTAAATATTAAACGGATTAAATTAATGATTGCATCAGTGGAAAGCGGATTAGTGATTTATATAGTGTAACTAAGGACACTTTTCGTTTAAGTGGGCGCAGTTTTCACTAACTGATGGAAAATCAGTTGATGGTAGTGGAAGGGGAAGTTATGTCGTGTATAGCTACTTGGTAGCTCTCGTCGGTTTGTTGTTGTGAGGATATGAGGCACGACTTGGCCCGATACGCTACCGCGTATCTCGATTCTAAACTTTGTGACGAGGCAGAATTCTATTTATTATTATTTTTTACAGTTTTTTGCCCAATACACTCTGCCCCCTAAAATATAAATTCCCGCCACTGTTGATTACCTGATTTCCCCGAATATTGCCCCTCGCTCCCCTTTGCCCTTTCCCCTGGAATCAGCGACGAGACTACCCGAAGGAAGTCAACATCACCGGCCTATAGATTCGCCCAACGAAAGCCCGTACCCCCTGCAGAAATACGCATGAACGCCCCTTGAAAACAATAGTCATCGGCAGCCCATCAGCATACACTCCTGTCTGACACCCCCGAGCCACCCCGCAGAGATCCAAGTCAGGTGACGATTAATCACGAACCGTCACGATTCGCGGAAATGAAGGAATCTTCCAAAAAAACAAAAACAAATGTTTTTGCAAGAAAACTGCGCCAAGACAAAATTTTGTGGGGTCGTTTCTGGGAAGAAGAAACATTTTTTTCTGGAAACCACAATTCCCATAGAAATTTTTCAAAAAATAAACAAATAAAAATCAAAGCCAAGTCAAGAAATGTCCAATGGATCATGGAATGCGCTATCAGATTATTATGGGGAAGATAACTCTGAATAGAAGGATTTTCAAAAAAATCTTCATAAAATAAAAAATTCAGTAGAGACAGGATTCAAAGTTCTTGGCGCGGATCAGAAGATACAGATTGATACGAGACAATGAGTTGGAAAACTCCGCGCCAAGAACTTTGAATCCTGTCTCTACTGAATTTTTTATTTTATGAAGATTTTTTTGAAAATCCTTCTATTCAGAGTTATCCTCCCCATAATAATCTGATAGCACATTCCATGATCCATTGGACATTTCTTGACTTGGCTTTGATTTTTATTTGTTTATTGTTTGCAAAATTTCTATGGGACTTGTGGTTTCCAGAAAAAAATGTTTCTTCTTTCCAGAAACGACCCCACAAAACTTTTTCTTGGCGCAGTTTTTTTGCAAAAACATTTGTTTTTGTTTTTTTGGGAGATTTCAGTCATTTTTCCAAAACGAGCACACGATCATTTTCGTATGAATCGAATTGATTTTTTTCCGCGCAACAGAAACTATTTTCAATCACTTCTGCTCTAAGAAAAAAAGGTATTTCTTTCCTACATTTATTTATAATTCATGCTCCGATTCGATTTGAGAATTTCATGAGAAAATCAAACGTTCAAATTACCCGCGTAAAATAACCTCAGAAATAAACTCGCCCACATGTTATTCACGGACTGAGTTGAAAATCTAAATTAATCGATGATAGCCGAAAAATTTCTATGCAATATACAGTGCTATATGACCTTGTTCATCAATTTTTCATCAATTTTTACAATAAATCGATGATGAGTCTAAAAAATGCAAATCAGTAGAATTCAAGAAGGAGAGAGAAAGAGTAATGCGCTATTCAAATCTCCCTCCTCTGCGCGTGAGGTTGGAGCNTTCATGAGAAAATCGAACGTGCAAAATTTTACCCGCGTAAAATAACCTCAGAAATAAACTCGCCCACATGTTATTCACGGACTGAGTTGAAAATCTAAATTAATCGATGATAGCCGAAAAATTTCTATGCAATATACAGTGCTATATGACCTTGTTCATCAATTTTTCATCAATTTTTACAATAAATCGATGATGAGTCTAAAAAATGCAAATCAGTAGAATTCAAGAAGGAGAGAGAAAGAGTAATGGACTATTCAAATCTCCCTCCTCTGCGCGTAAGGTTGGAGCGCACTGCTATCAACTTCGAAAACGAAATCTCACACTGCTCAGAGAAAATGTGAAATGCGAGAATGTGGATATGATCCCGTTGCTATGCGCGTAATTTCCTTAATATTAAATCGAAAAAGAAAATAGTGATATCAGTGGAAAGCTCGTGGCAGATTTATGTGATGTAACGAAGGTGTTACGTCAAGAATGGGTTACTTGACACAACTTTATTAAATTAAAATTCAATATATTGAACCAAAGAAACAAGATTAAATTCAAAGATCGTCTCGAATTTAAGGAATAGAATTCAAACACAAAACCCATTTACAAAGGTCCCCTTTTACTTCAATTTTCTAAATCCCAAAAAGGTTTGAAATCAAAGGTTGGAAAGGTCCACTTGGAGTAAAATGAAAAGAATTTTGAATAACTTTAAAGTGACTCAATAGAGTCTATATTTTAACAAAACAAGTAGAAAAGTATAACTACAACATTCGACTTACATTCACTGCTCTGCTTTCAGTCGTAAAGTATTTTGTATGTGGTTAAAAGTAATACCGCACTGAATTTAAGACGTTGGATTAAATTCTTTATTTAAATGAATAAAATGATTAAAAATGTCACAAGACTTGGGATTTCAGAAAATAATTTAGTCACGAAAGACTAAAATGGAAATTAAATAGTCATCCAAGACTATAT
>NW_021680481.1:520301-521689 GCF_001412515.2 Diachasma alloeum
GAAGATGTATTTGGGATGTAGGCGGTCTTTTCTATTCCCCAACAACCAATGAAAATTGTTTTAGGAATGCCCATATATTCCCTCCACAATTCTCTTTTATCTCTTATTTT
Organism: Diachasma alloeum; assembly: GCF_001412515.2. Lineage (NCBI taxonomy): Eukaryota > Metazoa > Arthropoda > Insecta > Hymenoptera > Braconidae > Diachasma > Diachasma alloeum. Next base: position 520,412 of record NW_021680481.1, read on the forward strand.
CAACTTAGCGTTAACATCTTTGTTATTTAATTTTTTAGAAACAATTCAGATAAATTTCATGAAATGTTATGATAAATTATAATTCATTGAAGAAAAATAGTAATCTAATAGTAATTCAATAATAATTCAATGACATAAAAATATTGTTTAAACTTTAATTATTTTGTGGTTTTCCACGTTGATAATATTTCTTAAACAATTATGATAGTTTAATTAATATCCGAAATGGAAAATTATTCATAAAAGAATCATTCTGTTGTATGATGCATTTTACTATTTTTGTGTCACATGTTCGTCAATGTTTATGTCATTTCCTCCATGTGGGAAACGAAATCGTTACTCTATTTTTATATCAAATATTTGTCGTGGGAGTTACACAATTTGGACCCACGCTTAGAATTTGTTATCAACAGTTTTCCGGTTCAAGAGTCCAGTGTTTATTGAAATTTACGGTCACAGGTGGAAAGTACATGATTAAGGAGACGAGACTAGACTCAAATATTTACAGTGCATCTGATATTGCACAGCTGATATCTCCTTAATCTAGGAGAAACTCGACGTTGGGAACATTTTTATCGTTCACAGATGTGTGCAGCCGAAATATTCCCAACATCGAGGGGGTCGCTTTTCCTCGTCACAGAAGATAATTTGGGTTTCAAAAGTCGCTTCTATCACTGAGATAATTGAATGACGACGTAAGAAAATGAATTAAAATGAATTTTCTGACGGATGTCACAAAGGCAATTTTTTTCGTAGGGTATCACGTTTTCATTTTATTCAATAAATGTGTTTCGGCGGTAGTGGAAGGGGTCGTTGCTTTGTGTATAGATACGCGGTGCATTCGGCCTGATGTTTTGCTCAGTCGGTCAAAACTTTTCTTGGCCGATATGCTATCGCGTATCTCGATGCGGAGAAATGCGAATATATTACGAAGAAGAGAAGAGAAGAAAGTTGAGGAAGAAGGCTTACTCGTCACCCAGCTGCCCCGAGAGTAACCCAGTGCCCCGAGAATATTATAATAGAGAAGCCCCGTCAATTGTGAATTGATAAGGATAAGTGAAAAGAGGAAATTACTACTGTGAGGATCATCTTCCCAAGTTGGATCAGAATCCCGGAATCCTGAGGTGGAACGAAGGCTCCAGTGACGTTGGAAACTGCTGGAAATATCGAAGAGTGGACCGAAGCCCGAGTTGTACCCACGTGGTCGTGAGTACGAGATACATTTGCCCTTTTCCCATTTTCCCCGTGTTTCCTGAGATATTTACCCCCCCCCCCCCC
>NW_021680481.1:521699-536858 GCF_001412515.2 Diachasma alloeum
CCCCCCCCCCCCCAACGGTGAGCCCACATGTTTCTTAGTCACTCCCTCCGAGTCTTTATTATTATTGTTAGATTTAACGGAACCCCCTTGACCCGACTAGCTTCTCCCCTTTTTGTTCATCAGTTAGAATCAACCCCGTTTTTACGTGTACAAAAGTAGCCTGGCCGTACCCATGTCCCTAGATCAGAGTTAAAAGGCATTTCAAGCGTCTAACAATAATCTTTATTGTAAATTGATAGAAATATAAATATTCAGTTGACTTTATCCCTCATTTGTCCTTCTTATTTGGTTGCCCTAATCCCTTTTTCAGGAAATTAGAATAATTAAATATTGAAAGGTCACAACTTAATGAGATTGAGTTCTTGGTTTATTTGACAACTGTTCATCTTCTACATGCGCATTTCCTGTACATTGAAAAGCCAAAATTACTCGTAAATAAGAAATAAAAAATTTGACCCAAATTTTTGGTTCCACACGAACAATATAAAATAGTAAAGGTTACTATATCTGAATCCACACATACACGGAGAGAAAAATACACGACAATCTCATGGAAGGTCCCTCCACAAATTAGTGTGCTACCCACCAACACTGGGACGTATCGGCGAGTACGCTAATAATAGAAATGTAACACTCCTATCATTCGAGGGAGCAAGGTAGAAAATACTAGGTGGCACTCTACGAAGTGACGCGCTTGGCCATCCAAAAATTATTATGCCATCCACTAGAATTTGTACTTTATGCGATACTCCACGTGTATTGCGAGGCCAATTCATTTTTCAAATCACAGAGGTCACCACTTAGTAATGGAGAGCAGACGAAAATTCAGTGAGTGACACACTAAAATGTGGAGAGGGCCCAGCCAGTTTTTCGCCTCTAGTTCCATAAACATACGATTCCTCAAACTAGTTTCTAATGAGCGGAAAAAAGTCGGGTGCGGCACACGAAAGTTTGGAGAGAGGTAGTCTGAATTATGATTGTCAGAAACTAATTTGTATAGAGTATTTTCCATTTTGTTGTGCCCCCTTCGGTACGTCCCCTGCGTTGGTGAGAAGGTACACTAATTTTTGAGAGATTTTTTTCTCCGTGTAGTAACCGTTACCAAAGTTTTGTAAGTATTACTACGGACATGATAATCGCTACCACGGAACATCGTAATGGTTACTATGGGGCATAGTAAGCTCCCCAATCGTAATAGGTACAATAATTACTATGTTATATAGTAAGCCCTACCATGTTACATAGTAGAGCTCCTGATATTACGTAAAATGTCCTACAATACGTAATGAAATTATTCTAAATGATTAAATACCATCAAGGAATGAAACTGGAGTAGATCAATGTTGTGTACAGAAATATGATCAATTGAAGAACAACAATTTTCTAATTATAAGAACCATCGAAAAAAGAAATTATGTTTTTGAATGAAATAATGGATTTCTTCAGAGCGCTCCCAATAAGGCCCATCAAAACCTAAATTGAATTTGCAGTTGCATTTTTATTCATGTCAAATCAATAGTTTGAAAAAAGTAAACAAGTTCTTTCTTCATGCAAGTAAAAAATTTATTACTTAGAAACGGAATCATTGTTTAGATGGTGAAGGGAATGAATTTATTTGATGTGTATTAGTTCTCAGTTTCAATCAAATGAATTGTTTATTTATTTCTAATTGCTCATCTACTTCTAATGAATTCGCTATTTATTGTATATAATTGAAGCTTTATTACTTAAATAAATATATAAAATTCGAACAAAAATAATGTAGAATTTAATAGGAATATTTCAATCAAAGGGATTAATTGGTTTCATTTTTTTTAAGAGTTTAAGCCTTAAGCGTCTTGAGTTTGAGAACACCTCAAGAGGCAATCGCAAATTTCAACAAGTTATTTGAAAAATACTTCCTATATTCATAGGACCTTTTCCCATTCACATGGTAACTAGTTCTATGGACATGGTAGGCATTCCTATGTAACATAGTAGCCATTGTCATCGGACGTAGTAAGTATTACTATGAAACGTAGTAAACATTACTTTGAAATATAGTGAGCATTACTATGAAACATAGTAAGCATTACTATGAAACACAGGAAGCATTACTATGAAACATAGTAACCATTACTACGGAACATAGTAAGCATTACCATGGGACATAGTAAGGATTACTATGTAGGAACAGTTCAAAACCCTTTGACTTTGTTACCACAGTAATCGCTCCTATGGCCATGGTAATGTTTACTATTGAATTCTTTCTATGAAAAAATTTGAAATACATGGGATGGATATTTAGTCATTATGCGACCAATCACGTTCCCTGGAGAACTATGACCACTTGAAGGTTAAGAGTTTTATAATAACCGCAAGTAATTTGACAAGATCAATTAAGCCAAATAATTTGAAATTACCTATTTTGCAGCCTCATTACTGGGCTCATTGAGACATCATTCACATGATTTAGGAGGATTAACTCTTTCTAATTCTCCAAAATGGTCCCAACATGAATCACCATTCATTGATACCCATTCCCCCTAATAGCTCTAGGTTCTATCTTCAATCCAATCTTCTCGATACGCAAAAGACAGAATATTCTTCACCTTGCCGAAAAATCATAAGAAAAGGAGAGGTTAAAGGATTTCGGATGAATGCACTGAACGGGTGACCGAAGCGACGGGGTAGTCTGGAAAGGGGCAGGGTATCGCAGTTTTCTAAGTCAATGATGTGGCAGTTGGCGCAGGCGGCGACAGCCTTCCCCCCCCCCAATGGAAAAGTGAAAGAGTAGCTCAGAATGGTAAGAGCGCTGGGTTACTCTCCCTGTCTAGACAGACACTCTCCTCTCTCTTTTACTTCCGAAGACAGCCCGTTCCTTCCTGCCTCTCCTTTAGACGAAGCGGAACGCAAACTCGGCTAGTGTGAATCCAAAAGCGAGAGAAAAAATTTCAAACATGAATGAGAGAAATTGAGAAAATCGTGAAGAAAACATTACAGCGATGGACCTCATCGGTAAATTGCAAAGAAGCCGTTCTTTCGTAAACTATGTTTGATAAGCGATGGGATGGAGAGTGGAGAAAGGGAGGGCTATGACGAAGAGGGTGTGCATCGACCTTCTGACAGACAGACAGGCAGCCGCGAACCAGGCGCATCACTTTCGGTATCAAAATACGCATTATTATCGTCACGTAAAGGGGCTAAGGAGAGAATAATGGCATCTACTTTCATCCTTATGTGTCATGATAATGAAACAAAATGTGACAATTCTCAAGTTCATCAAGAATATGATTATGCACTCTTATTATTGCATAGGTCAATAAACTATAGTAACTCAAGAGAAATGGGAAATGAAGTGATGAGATTATGTGCAAATATTTTTGAAAGTGATTGGTTCAAGAACAAGTGTCAGATGAATTTTCTACCAGTCTACGTATTACATCATGCAAAAGGACTTATAATTTTTTTTGCAAACTACTTATTTTTGGAAATATTTATCTTGTAACTTGGGAACCTGACTTCGTACTTGAATACGAAGAACGAATTTCGGTCTCTCTCAGTGTCAATTGGCTATGCTCAATATAATCAGATTGTTTTTCAAAGTTTCATTTTTTGATGTCTGACGATAACGATTCACTAAAAATAATCATTGGAGGTATTATGTAAAATCTGGTTTTAATAAATTGAGAGAAAATATCCAATATTCTTCATGTTATGAAGGTTAAACAATTGAGACACATTTCTTCGCCATATCTGGGGCATTCGATGCAGTGATGCCAGACGCGAGTCCCACAGGTCCCCCACTCCTCGCTCGAGTACTACTGCGCAGCTTTTAGGGCGCCGAACGCCTGGCACTCTGTTTAAATCGTTTGAATTCAATCAACAACGGCATGACTTATTATTCCACTTGCTTCGGTATCCAGTGGGAAGGAATGAGCGTTTAAAATGCAGTTGATAAGTGTTAGACGATATAATGATCGGATTTCACGTGAACGATAGAGCAAAGCTTACATGTCACAAACGTCGCATTTCGCAACGGTTCAACGTGAATTGTGAACGTTCAATATTTGAAATAATAATAATTCTTTTCAGTAAAATATAATAATAGTTTTTAATCATATTTGCCGTTAGAAGGACGGTGGCGATATACAGTATTTTATTATTATTATTATTATTATTATTATTATTTATTGCCTGTCTCACAGGGAAGGACTCCCTATGACAGGAAAGGTTCCATGGCATACAAAAAATTCATACATAAGATTGAGGAAAAATAAATAAAAAGCAATAATAAACGCAAAACAAAATAAATAAATGACTGCTGCAATAGGGGAAGCACCTCATAAAGAATAATTAACCAAGTAAAGGCATAGATTACAAATCAGGTACAATCTTCATCTCCATCGTGAGTAACACTAACATTGTAAACAGGGTCAGTGGAAGACAAAAATTTAGTTATTAATTGATCAGGCTTAACATACGCACACTGTGAAGTCTCCATGACAGACTCTCTTAAGCTAAATGCATTGGATAGAAAATAGAATAAAGCTCTGGATGCAAACTTATCGGGTGACTCTAGGAAATGCAACAAGTCACTAACAGACAGACCTTTAAGAAATGGGAAAATTAATTTACGTCGAAGGGCATCGTCGAAGGGGCAGAAAACCAGCCCATGAAGGACAGATTCTCTCACGCTGTCATTACAGCATTTGCAGATTTCAAAAGGGTACAATTTATAAATATTGCCGTTAATAACAAATTTGCAATTGTAGGGACTAGCCAATCTTAACTGTGCCTTAACCCTAAGAATATGCATAGAACACCTACGCGTGAGATATGAGTTGTTAAACGAGGATAGGCCTCTATCACAGGGAATCTTATGAGTCAACATCGCCCATTCCGCCAAGTCTCTTTCCATCAACACATTTTTATAATTCTCCAACATTTTCTTTTTACTATTGATCCATTTATTGACATCAAAATTCCCCCAGAGTTCGCCGTGATCAACAAGAGTTAAAAATTCCTCAATTCTGAGAGCCCAGTTGAATTTACGGAACTTACATGGGTCCTTGAAGGGATTTGAGTTGAGCGCATATTCCATCAATTGCTTGAAAAAAATTTTAGGTAATCTTTCGTCTGACATTTTCAAAATTTTAATTATATAATTAATAGTGATCTTCATCACAGCATGCTCAACTCTAACCAAGCCCAACTCAAGCCTAAGAGCACAGTTGGAGGTACATCTAGGGAGAAACAATAGCCTTTTGAAGAAGGCAGTCTGAACAGATTCAATAACATCAAATAATCTAAGGCCCAAACAGGGCAGGCTTACAACAGAGTGGGCTTGGAGATAGACTCGAACAGCTTGACGATACATTGCCACGAGTCACATCTGGAGCTGGCTAGAAGCCCAATAACCGAGCTATTGGCTTATTTCGCCTTTCTCACTGCCTCACGCGCAGCAAGGAAACCCACCGAAGAGCTGCTAAAGAGCACCCCAAGATACATGTAGGAAGAGACTATCTCCAGGGTTTTATCACCGTATCTAAACTCCAGAGAAGGGCTCAACGCTCCACCCTCTCTGAAGACCATGACGTTGGTTTTATCTGAGTTTACTGTGAGATCATTGTTCTGACAATAGCTACGTAAAGCGGTAAGAATTTTCTGTAGCATATGCTATGCATTATCGGTCAAGATGACTAAGTCGTCCGCATAAAGGAGAAGAAGAACATCATCACGCCCGTTGATATTTACCCCTCTAAAACCAAGGTTTCTTAAATACTTTTCCAAATCTTACATGGACTATGGGCATGGACATGGAGTCTTAAATGGACTCAAAGATTCACCCTGGAGAACGCCCTCAGACACTGGGATATAGACTCCGGAAAGTTGACCCCCCGTTTTAACACGAATTGCTGCACAGTCATATAATGACTTCAAAATTTTCACAATTGAACGTTGAATTGTGAACGAGGGTCACACGGCGATAGTCAAATTTCATGAGAGTCAAATGTCACGAGGGTCACAAGGGGGTGGTTAAATTTCACGATAGTCATATGTTACGAGGGTCACAAAGGGATAGTCAAATTTGACAAGGATCACACGGGTCACAAAAAAGGTGATCAAATTTTATAGGAGTCAAGCGTCACGAGGGTCACAAGGGGGTGGTCAAATATCACGAGAGTCAAACGTCAAGAGGGTTATAATGGGATAGTCAAATTTTCCAAGGGTCACAAGGGTCACAAAAGAATGGTCAACTTTCGCGAGAGTCAAACGTCACGAGGGTCACATGGGGGTGGTCAAATTTCACGAGGGTCAGATGTCACGACCGTCCCAAGGGGATGGTCAAATTTCATGAGGGTCAAAGGTCACGAAGGTCATAAGGGAAAAATTAAATTTCACAACGGGTGAATGTCACAATGGCCCTTTTCTACAAAAGTCGAACGTCACTCAGAGACGAGCAAATGAGATAATTGCACAAATATATTTTCCTAACCACAATATTTAACAAGATAATTGCAATTCAATGGTGATCAGAACACAAATTACCCAAAAAAATTTCCGGGTCCCAAATAATAACATGGAAAATTGAGTAAAGCTTTGCAACCTGTGATGAGGCAGAAGTTTTCATTATCATTTTTGTATATTTTCACCGCCATTTCCCATATTTTCCCTCCCCCGCGATAAGCCCCCTAATATTGTGTACTCCGCCGCCATTGGATCCTCGATCTTCCCCCCCCATTCGCTCGACTACACTCAGCCCGGATTTGAGATAATGAGACGTCACCCGAAGCTGCTGTCATCGCCGACTCTACTACGCGAACCGCAGGAGCCAGTGCCCCCAAGAATTACCCCACACAAGAGCCCCCGAAAATGTCACGCCCCTCAATCATCGACTTCACACGTCTTTGCATTGTCACCGCGAATCCATGTAGATCAGTTTGATTGGTCCCCCGAAGACGTAACCGAAGAAAGGCGAAGGAGAAAAGGGGGAAAGAACGGGGAGAAGAAGCGCCGAAGCGTCACTCATTCGATAGCTGCCCCTGTGTATAGACGTGTCTCTTCCCATTGAGAGAGTGCAAGGAGAAATTAAGCGGAGAAATTGCCGAATGCAGTCCCAATAGTTAGTAGCCGGAATCCAGGAGTCGCCGAGGAGAAACGGAGGCTCAACATTTGAGGAGAACCCCCAGGAAATAGGAGATACCCCAGAGTCGAGGAGAAGCCCAGTGTAGCGAGGCACGTGAGTACGAGTTACCTCCCCCATTTTCCCGATTTACCATTTTTTCCCTTCATCATTACCCCCAACGGTGAGCCCACACTTGTATTGTCCCCAGTGAAGTTGGATTGAAGAGAGTTTATTGAAATTATTATTTAGTTAGATTTCCCTGGACCCAACTAGCTTCTCCCCTTTGTTTTAAAAAAGAATTAGCATCTCCCCCATTTTTTCTTACGTGTACAAAAGCAGCCTGGCTGTACCCATTTCCCTGGATCAAAGATAAAAGGCTCTAATAACGTTTTCTGACGATCCGTATTGTAAAGAGTTAAAAAATATATTTATTTATTTGACTTTATCCCTTATTGTTCCGTCATTTGAGCTAAACCACTCCGATTACTATTGATAAATAAAATAATAGCAAAAGTGAAGGTCACAAACCATAAGCCTTCTTACAATTGACAGTCTAAGATTATTCCGTGTGACTCTTGCGGATTTTGACAGCCTTGAGCACCATATTCGCTTGTGACCATCGCGATGTTTGTCGCGACGTTTGTCCAATTATCTGATTTACTTATCCCCTTGTGACGTTCGACTTTCGTGGAAAATGGCCACTGGGACATCCACCCGTTGTGAAATTTAATTGTTCCCTTGTGACCCTCATGACGTTTGACCTTCATGAAATTTGACCATCACCTTGTGACCCTTCCAATGCACGTTTAGAGCACCCTCGCATCACCCATTTCGCTGCCAAACCCCTATATCTTATCTATTAGTTGGTAGCACTTGAGGCACTCCATTCTTTTCACCTTCCAACTTAGAAAAACTGCTGCAGAAATAAAAGAAATGATTTGTTTGAGCTTGGGAGAGAGTGGTTTAAAAAATTTCGGGATGGAAATTTTGATCTTTACGATGAAGAATGTCCTGAGCAACCAAAAAAGTTGAGGACGAGGAGTTCGACAATTTACGCAATGAAAATTCCTGTCAAACACAACAGGAGCTTGCTGATACTCTCGGAGTGACTCAATCATCTATTTCGCGGCGTTTAAAAAGAGTTCGGAGAATACAGAAGGAAGGTCGTTGGGTGCACTATCATCTTACCTCGGAAAACAAAAGTCAACGTTATGAAATTGCCATGTGCCTACTGACCAGATTCAAACAAAAAGACTTTTTACATAAAATTGGGACTAGGTATGAAAAGTGTATATTTTACGACAATCCTAAGAGGTGAAAGTCGTGGGTTTATCCGGGGGAGCCGTCAACGAGTAATGTAAAACTAAACACGGAAAAAAAATGTTCACGGGAAAAAATTTTTGTTTTGTATTTGATGGGATTCCAAAGGTGTAATCATTATCAGATATTTGAACAGGGGGAAACCATCACTGCTAAGCGTTATCGGGACCAACTGGTGACATTGAGTGATGCTATTGAGAAACAGAGACTTTTTACTGGTAGTGGTATGAGGCAAGTAATTTTGTTACAGGATAACGCGCGGCCACACACAGCAAAAGAAATCCTGAAAGTTATCTCCTCGTTGGGCTGGGAAAGTCCCCCACATGCGGCGTATTCTCCAGACCTTGCACATTCTGACTATCACCTTTTTCGGGCGGTACGGGATCACCTGGTGGATATCCAGTTCCAAGCTCTTGAAGAAGTCCAGCAGAGCGTTGATGACTTCATCCAGTCAAAACCACCATCTTTCTTCCGAGCCGGAATCCGACAATTGCCCGATAGATGGGAGAAATCCGTGCAAAGTAACGGCGATTATTTTCAAGGTTAGATCTGTATTCATTTTTTTATAAATAAACGTCAAAATTGTCGAAAAAAGGCGGAGAATTAAGTCATAAACCTAATATCATAATTAGGAAAAAAGTGTTGTAACAAAAAAAATGTGTTTCCAATAGAAACATTTTTAGTTCGAATTTTTTTTTCCAAAATTTGAAAAGTGATATGGGTTGATGCTCTCAATCAAAATTAAATAGATTGTGGAGAGGGAAGTCACTTCTCATTGTCATGAGAAGGGGAAACCGCTACAAGTGCCATTCTGTTTGAAATTCAAAGGATGTTACGCGTGAAATCTTGTAGCGAATAGTTGCGGGGAGATAGAAGGAAGGATACCTGAGTGGAAATTCTGTTCAGGTCTCGATCAGAAACTGATTAAGTCCGATCCGAAATTCCAATCTGGCATGTTACGCTTCCACCTTATGTTTTTCCACTAGAGTTTCTCCAGCTACCATGATTAGGCATTAATTCAATTTAAATTTTTCTATTCTGAAAGAAAACTAAACGATATTAGTTGATCGAAACATCATTAGATGTTGATAATCAATATACAAAACGAGACAGTGATAAGGGCGGCTCAAAAGCTAACTACTAGAAATACTACAAAAACTTACTACTAGAAATAAATTATTTGAATTCTCTTTCCATGTGCGTTTTTCGAACAGAAGGGTATCTAACAATGGATATTAACGGAAAAATGTTGGGAAGACCAGTCCAATTCAGTAAAATTCACTTCGACTATAAATTATCAGAATTATGCAGCTTAAGATGACTCGTCTGCACTTCGAAAGTTCTACAGTTAACATTATGACACTCATTAGAGGATTGTACCTGACAAATGGCATTCACACATTCAGTACTGTGTTTATTACGCTTCTTAATTTTCAATATCTGTTACGATTGAAAACATACGTTCCGCTTCAGCATTGGAATGAGGCAAACAAACAACGATTCTTGTAAGTTTGCTTAAATTAGGAAACATCAATTGATCAGAACAATCTTTCAAGTTCGAAACATCACTCCAAAAATTATCCACGGGCTGAGAAAGCGCGTTTTCTTTACGGGAAGTTGGAAATAAATCAGGCGACTGATGCCATTCTAATGCTAATTCGGTTGCATCAAAATGATCAAAATGCGAAGTAAGTTCAAAAATGACCGAAGAGAGAATTCGCTTCTCATTGTCATCTAGTGCAGCTTCGGGATTCAGAAATTTGAAATTCTTAATGATTTTATGGATGGATAGTAATCGTTTCCTCATCTCAATCGTCGCGACAATATAGAATTGTAAACAACGTTTACGAAAATCTTCAGCAATATATGCAGGAAAAGTACTGACGAGTTTAGTACATTCTGGACCGAGGAAAATATTATTCAGCTTCAAGTGGTGATAGGGATGATCAACATTAATGGAAGTTGTGAAAAGATCGTTAACTATATTTCTTTTTAGAAAATTTCGTGCGAGAGTACGAATTAATTGTTCACTGTTTTCAGCCAATTTATGCAGCATCACTTTACATGATTAGAAGAGAATATTAAATTGATTAAAAAAATTTAAAGAATATTTCAAAAAAAGAAAGTCAGCTTTTGTACAATCATTAGTCATGGACTCGAAAATTATCTTCGCGGCAGTATCATTTTCTCCTAACACAACTCCCTGGAAAATTAATTTTAAAGCATCCCAATTACATAAAATACGCGTGAAACATTGATGAAGACGTAAACATCTTATGTTCGATAAACTCAAAATTTTCAATTGTTCTTGTTCAAAAAAAGTTTGATATTCTTGTAAAATCGCACAACACTTTGTACTGTTGCAAAAATACCTTGATACACCTCTAATTAACTCTTCCGATTCATTAAGCAATTTTGCACGTGTGTTCGAAGCAACAATAGCAGACGAATCGCAAATGCAATTCATAAGCACAAGTCGTCTCGGTACTTCTGATTTTAATCTACTCGCAAAGGATTTCTAATCACCCAGCATTCCATTAGCATTATAAGAAGCCAAGCCCTTGGTATTTGCTATTGGAATCCCTTTAACGTCTAATAATTTTTTAAAAGAAATGTGAATGTTTTCAGCAGAACCTTCAGTTGCATCTAATTCAATCAAATCTAATAATTCTGTCTTAACTTTTTTATCTTCAGGTGAAACATAATGGGCGAGAACACCAAGAATTTTCTTCTTCGAAATATCGGTGGTTTCATCTACTAGAATCGAAAATTCATTTTCATTAAAAATTTTAACAAGTGTCGTTAGCAATACGAGCAAGAACATTTTTTATTATACTTGTGCACTTGGTAGGCCCCAGAGATAAGTCACTAGCGATTTTATTATCAGGAAATGCTCTCTTGAGAACAGGAGTTTAATCGTCTATCGAACTAATGGCTACATTGTTTTCTGTAATGTCATTGGACAAAAGAATTTTCGCACTTTTTACTGATTTGTCGTGCTCTGACATTATACTACCCGAACTAGTCTGAGCCTCGGGCTCATCGACAGTTTTGTGACACTGGATTGATGATATTGAGTCAGCCACTAAACACTGATAAATTTTTCCGCGATTCTTGGAATACTTTCCTCCTTTTTGCTGCTGAAACATCAGTATCCACTGTATTTGGGTTGTCTTCTCTCTTGGAGCTACTTCCATCGACCATTTTTCATAAATTGCACTTGAATTACCCTTCACACACAAAAAATTCCGAATTGGGTCTTCACATCCGAAGACCTTTCGTCCTATACCCGAGATCGCGATCGTGTTTCGGTTCCCATCGTGTGTACATGCATGAATCGGTGTGTCAATATATATATATTATATACTTGATGTATACAGAAACTTGTATTATATATGTATATATATATATATATGTATACTTGAGGTGAATNCCGTGCAAAGTAACGGCGATTATTTTCAAGGTTAGATCTGTATTCATTTTTTTATAAATAAACGTCAAAATTGTCGAAAAAAGGCGGAGAATTAAGTCATAAACCTAATATCATAATTAGGAAAAAAGTGTTGTAACAAAAAAAATGTGTTTCCAATAGAAACATTTTTAGTTCGAATTTTTTTTTCCAAAATTTGAAAAGTGATATGGGTTGATGCTCTCAATCAAAATTAAATAGATTGTGGAGAGGGAAGTCACTTCTCATTGTCATGAGAAGGGGAAACCGCTACAAGTGCCATTCTGTTTGAAATTCAAAGGATGTTACGCGTGAAATCTTGTAGCGAATAGTTGCGGGGAGATAGAAGGAAGGATACCTGAGTGGAAATTCTGTTCAGGTCTCGATCAGAAACTGATTAAGTCCGATCCGAAATTCCAATCTGGCATGTTACGCTTCCACCTTATGTTTTTCCACTAGAGTTTCTCCAGCTACCATGATTAGGCATTAATTCAATTTAAATTTTTCTATTCTGAAAGAAAACTAAACGATATTAGTTGATCGAAACATCATTAGATGTTGATAATCAATATACAAAACGAGACAGTGATAAGGGCGGCTCAAAAGCTAACTACTAGAAATACTACAAAAACTTACTACTAGAAATAAATTATTTGAATTCTCTTTCCATGTGCGTTTTTCGAACAGAAGGGTATCTAACAATGGATATTAACGGAAAAATGTTGGGAAGACCAGTCCAATTCAGTAAAATTCACTTCGACTATAAATTATCAGAATTATGCAGCTTAAGATGACTCGTCTGCACTTCGAAAGTTCTACAGTTAACATTATGACACTCATTAGAGGATTGTACCTGACAAATGGCATTCACACATTCAGTACTGTGTTTATTACGCTTCTTAATTTTCAATATCTGTTACGATTGAAAACATACGTTCCGCTTCAGCATTGGAATGAGGCAAACAAACAACGATTCTTGTAAGTTTGCTTAAATTAGGAAACATCAATTGATCAGAACAATCTTTCAAGTTCGAAACATCACTCCAAAAATTATCCACGGGCTGAGAAAGCGCGTTTTCTTTACGGGAAGTTGGAAATAAATCAGGCGACTGATGCCATTCTAATGCTAATTCGGTTGCATCAAAATGATCAAAATGCGAAGTAAGTTCAAAAATGACCGAAGAGAGAATTCGCTTCTCATTGTCATCTAGTGCAGCTTCGGGATTCAGAAATTTGAAATTCTTAATGATTTTATGGATGGATAGTAATCGTTTCCTCATCTCAATTGTCGCGACAATATAGAATTGTAAACAACGTTTACGAAAATCTTCAGCAATATATGCAGGAAAAGTACTGACGAGTTTAGTACATTCTGGACCGAGGAAAATATTATTCAGCTTCAAGTGGTGATAGGGATGATCAACATTAATGGAAGTTGTGAAAAGATCGTTAACTATATTTCTTTTTAGAAAATTTCGTGCGAGAGTACGAATTAATTGTTCACTGTTTTCAGCCAATTTATGCAGCATCACTTTACATGATTAGAAGAGAATATTAAATTGATTAAAAAAATTTAAAGAATATTTCAAAAAAAGAAAGTCAGCTTTTGTACAATCATTAGTCATGGACTCGAAAATTATCTTCGCGGCAGTATCATTTTCTCCTAACACAACTCCCTGGAAAATTAATTTTAAAGCATCCCAATTACATAAAATACGCGTGAAACATTGATGAAGACGTAAACATCTTATGTTCGATAAACTCAAAATTTTCAATTGTTCTTGTTCAAAAAAAGTTTGATATTCTTGTAAAATCGCACAACACTTTGTACTGTTGCAAAAATACCTTGATACACCTCTAATTAACTCTTCCGATTCATTAAGCAATTTTGCACGTGTGTTCGAAGCAACAATAGCAGACGAATCGCAAATGCAATTCATAAGCACAAGTCGTCTCGGTACTTCTGATTTTAATCTACTCGCAAAGGATTTCTAATCACCCAGCATTCCATTAGCATTATAAGAAGCCAAGCCCTTGGTATTTGCTATTGGAATCCCTTTAACGTCTAATAATTTTTTAAAAGAAATGTGAATGTTTTCAGCAGAACCTTCAGTTGCATCTAATTCAATCAAATCTAATAATTCTGTCTTAACTTTTTTATCTTCAGGTGAAACATAATGGGCGAGAACACCAAGAATTTTCTTCTTCGAAATATCGGTGGTTTCATCTACTAGAATCGAAAATTCATTTTCATTAAAAATTTTAACAAGTGTCGTTAGCAATACGAGCAAGAACATTTTTTATTATACTTGTGCACTTGGTAGGCCCCAGAGATAAGTCACTAGCGATTTTATTATCAGGAAATGCTCTCTTGAGAACAGGAGTTTAATCGTCTATCGAACTAATGGCTACATTGTTTTCTGTAATGTCATTGGACAAAAGAATTTTCGCACTTTTTACTGATTTGTCGTGCTCTGACATTATACTACCCGAACTAGTCTGAGCCTCGGGCTCATCGACAGTTTTGTGACACTGGATTGATGATATTGAGTCAGCCACTAAACACTGATAAATTTTTCCGCGATTCTTGGAATACTTTCCTCCTTTTTGCTGCTGAAACATCAGTATCCACTGTATTTGGGTTGTCTTCTCTCTTGGAGCTACTTCCATCGACCATTTTTCATAAATTGCACTTGAATTACCCTTCACACACAAAAAATTCCGAATTGGGTCTTCACATCCGAAGACCTTTCGTCCTATACCCGAGATCGCGATCGTGTTTCGGTTCCCATCGTGTGTACATGCATGAATCGGTGTGTCAATATATATATATTATATACTTGATGTATACAGAAACTTGTATTATATATGTATATATATATATATATGTATACTTGAGGTGAATTCGAGAGTGAATTTCTGTGGTTCCCGGCAGCTTAGTCGGTATGAGTGCCCGGCGCGTATCTGGGAGACCCGGGTTCGATTCCCGGCTGGATGAAGCGGAAATTTTTTCTCTCTAAATTCTAATTCTCTTAGAATAATATATATAGATACTTCTGTACCTCGACTGTTTGCTGGGAACAAATACATATGGTTCAGCATTTGCCGCTATGGATTAGGGAAACTCAGCAAAACCTAACCTATATATATATATATATTGTAATGATTTTTCTTTGGCCTCAACAAATACTCAATAAACCCTAACCCAGAAGTCTCGATTATCCAAACACGGCCAACTCATTACCTTCGTTCTCGTAATCCGACAAGTCTGAAACGCCAAAAA
>NW_021680481.1:538479-572210 GCF_001412515.2 Diachasma alloeum
ATATATATATATATATATATATATATATATATATATATATATTGTTATGTCCAGAGAAGGATTTTAGCGTCCAATGGACATGTTTTAATTGTCACATTAAAATTAAAGCTAAAATTATTGAATTTTACAATTATTGGACGACCCAAAGTTTTAGAAAGGGGTGTACCAGGTTATGCTCTCTCTCAACCTCTGTCTTTTTGCGAAAACTCACAAATCCTCTGTTACGCAATCCGTATTGGGAATGTGCGGTCTAGATATGATATCTAGAACTAATAACAGATGACCATAAGTGTTATGAGTTCCCTATGTAGAGAGGCCTGTCTGTCATCCAACTGTCGATGTCTATAACTTTAATACAGACCAAAGTTACTAGATATTCCAGGGGTGGGATTTCGAGGGCACTCAGCGAACAAATTGATACAGTATCTGCACGTGTGCTCCCTATACTATACTATAGATGAGTGCCCTCGAAATCCCACCCCAGGGTGGAACAGGGCATGTGCCAATACTGTGGATCTGACCAATAAGGAACTCTGGATAGTGGCCCACAACAGTATCTAACCTACCAGAAAGCCAGAAAGAAATCCAGTGACAAATCGATTGTACGAACCTGGGTATCTAGTAACCTTAATACAGACGGCACTCTCTATAGATTGTCTGACACTCTATCAATCAGCTGTGATCTTTCGGAATCACAACATTGGAAAATAGCTCTCAGGAAAATTACAATACGTTCCATTAAGAGTAATCATTTTTTTTTCTAACTTTTAGTTTTTTTTATCTATTGGTTCATTTGAACGGTTGGAGAATTCATATAATCGTACAATTGTCTGCCAACGGCGACAGAATACATGCATATATTTCACCTCCGTCTTGTTCATACATTACAGTTGTCTGCTAAAAGCGACCGGATATTTACATTATACAAAGTGTACTGAGCAATTGTCTGCCACGAGCGACCAATGATTATTATTTTTTTCTTTTTTTATATCAACAATTGGATTTCCATATCATTCGAGACTGACTGAATGTCCATGATGAAGATTGCCTCCGCAGTTGGTCATTAACTTGGATAGAATTTTCAAAAATTGCGTTTTTTTTTTGGGGCGTTTTTTTCTTTTTTTCAATCGATGCGTGTTCATGAAACTTAGTACTAATTCGATTAGGAGAATGATCGACTCAGCGGTTTGATAGTGATTCGCATAAGATATGTGAAAACAATGCACAAAAATAAGTTTTTCCTCGAAAATTCACTAATTTTACATAGAAAAACGATGGAATCTGTTGCTCATCTGATCGATTCGATGCTCATCTGATCGATGCAACTATATGTGGTTGAATTTAAATTGACTGCTGAGTAAAATAGTCTCAACCGTTTTCTAGTTATCAAGATGAAAATTTCGAAAATTAAGTTTTTTGTTTTAATAAACAGACAAATGGGAATCGGTCGGGAAGTTATCGGTTCAAGCCGTAATGTGTCACACCCACTCCAACTCACCAACTCCAACACTCCTACAATGGGAGCGAGCGTAGCGAGCGACCAAAAACCCAGTCTAATTATTTCTGTATAAAATGAAACTCGTGGGGAATGATAAGAAGAGTAAATGAAGACGTTCCCGGGTGGTGAAACTGGGGGAGAAAACTACCTACAAATGTATTCACGGACAATGCTTAGGGGAGTTCCATTGAACAACGTGAAGCGTGGATTTCGTGTCTTCGGGGATCCAGCCTCCTCCAGGATCAAAATGTGGATTTTTGACGTGTTCACTGTAAGACCTTTTATTGCGCAGTATTCATGGAGCGTCGTTAAGATGGCTTTGAGACGAAAGTGTGAATCTGCGAGAAAAACCTGTAACGAGATTTTCTCGTTACGGGTTGAAATCCCCTTAAAAAGATACGTGAACTCTAAAATTGAGACATAAGGCGACATCTAGAGGCGGCTGAAGGAAGCCGCGACTAGATGAACTGAGGGACAAACCGATGAAAGACCTAAGGCATAGCGGTTATGGGTGAAACCGCGACCCCTGGAGGTCTGGAGGACGTTACTAGACTATCGCTATTTTGGAATTCGCTGAGCATGTGCTAGGGGAAAAGGGGCCGACGTATAGGCTGTCCAACTGGGCGATTCCATAGGCTATGCCAGAGTAGACTAGGGACCAACGGCCAGGTGAGAGGAGTGGTGCCCCCGGGATCCGGTCGGGTTGATTGGTGGGGATAGGGTAACGGAATGACCTATCGTCGCTGAGATATCCAGACTAGGGGGAGAAGGCCCTAGTAAGATTCTGAGTTAGTCGAACGCGGACGCTCGAGCGGGGAAGTCGAAAGGATTTCTCCGAGATATACTGTGGTGTTGGCTTGAAAGATGGCCACGGGAATGGTGGGCGAATAGCTCAGCGCAGCCAGGTGCATAACTGATGGTAGCGAGCGTAGGGGGATGCTCCTGCATCCCCCACAAACGGAAAAAGAGTTATTTCGGAACTCTTAGTGACGACTTTGTTGTTTCCGGCGTTATCCGGCTCGGCGAAACAAATGTCCTGCGCATGCGCCCGTGGGTCTGGAGTAGAAATCGTCCTCCTGTCGACCCGACCATGTGCCGACATTCGAGTACCCGGAGACGGTGACGTGCGATGACCGAAGCGGTAACTGGTGGCCGAGAGTGTGGGTGGTCGTGAAGTGGGTAACAGTGTTCCACTTTGGTCGGATCAGCCTCTCGGTGTCCCAGGCTCTGAGGAGTCCCGGCTGATTCGCATCTAATTCTGAAAACACTCCCGAGTCGAAATACTCGGGGGGCAAAAGCCTACTGAGAGAGTGAAAAACCCTCCAGAACGAGAGTAAATTCACTTTACATGGATGATTAGGCCATGAGGCTTAATTTCCAGTCTGAAATAGTGGCTGGTGACGTTTGGCATAAGATACTCCTGGTGGACCTCGCCCACTCTACCGTGTCACACTGATGCTAGCTGGGCAACCCTTTGCCCGGCCACAGAAGTCCTCTGAGTGGACGAGTTTGCCTCAGAGGCCGGTTTTCGTCGAACCTCCCGTGAAGGTTCGGCTGGCGCCCGACTATTNCCCGTGAAGATTCGGCTGGCGCCCAACTATTGAGCGATAGAGACGGCTAAAAAGTAGTTTGGATTTTTCCTGGGTGAACAACCCGGGAAAATATCCTTACAAACCGTATCATCTACGAAAAGCTGGAGAAGAATATTGGAGTGGCCATCAATGTTGAAGCCCTGGTGACCTTGAGCCCTGAAGAATTATTAAAAAAAAAAAAAAAAAAAAAAAAATANAGAGAAAAAATTTCCGCTTCACCCAGCCGGGAATCGAACCCGGGTCTCCCAGATACGCGCCGGGCACTCTTACCGACTAAGCTACCGGGAACCACAGAAATTCACTCTCAAATTCACCCCATACACCGCCTAACCTCCTTTAGGCATTAAAGAATTCTAAGAGAAACAGCAGGGGACTGAGCGTTTCATCCTAGAGGACTTCCTCGATGACGTCGAAATGCCCAGAAAGGAGACCTCGACTCCTCACTTGAAGATTCGCTTGGGTGTAAATGGAAATGAGTACACGAACTACTCTGGAGCTGATGCCTAATTGCAGTAATTTGGGCCATAGGAGATCATGGGGGATGCTGTCAAAAGCGCGTCGGAAATCCATGAATACCGCAAAAACGTCTCTCTTTCGAAGTCTCAGTTAAAGGTGAACAGCTGAGAGGAGAGTGAAAATTACATCTGTGCAACTGGGCCCACGTTGGAAGCCATGTTGCGCTTCCGGGAGGAAGCTTTTAATCTCTACCCATGACTCCAGCCCTTTCCTCACTAGTTCCGTGAATAACTTTGTTGTGGTATTTATAAGGGCGATACCTCGATAGTTGGCTAGGTCCACCGTGTCACCTTTTTTGAACAACATGGGCATGATGATGTTGGACCAGCTAACAGAGATTTGCCCGTCCTCTATGACTTTGCTGAACAACAACAGTAACTGCGTGACCCAGAAGGGTGTGAGAGCCTTGAGTGCCTCATTTGTCATCCCGTCAAATCCCGGCGCCTTGCTTGACTTCATTTTTTTATGCTCGCAGTAATCTCAGCTAGGAAAAATGGATGATCAAACTCCGGCACTAGTAACTCTTTAATAACGTGGGAGGAATCCGGCCGGGTATCGATAAAACTCGATCCAAGTATCGACGGTCAAATCCACGTCCCTAGATCCAAGTCTGGGTCTACATTTGCGCACAGCGGACCAGAAAACAGATGGAGAGGAGAGATTTGCGATACTGTTAGCCAAGTGGAGATCGTAAGACCTCCCTTTGGCTTCGAAGACAGAGTTGTACCTTTTTTTCATCTGAGTAAGTATTACGAGAAGAAACAGGCTTTAGACGCAGCTTTAAGTTGTGACTTGCGGCTGGAGCACTCCTTATCAAAAAAGAGTTTGTGGCTGGAGATGATAGTGCTGAAAGAAGACCCCCGCTGCCTCTGCCCTGGGTTTTATCTTTAATAGCATCAGACCAGAAACAATTAAAATCCTCGAGAAATTTGGGGTAGGGCTGGGAGGCATCAACTTCCTAGTTTCCGAGATACATAAATGTCAGCTAAATCAGAACAAACCAGATCCTCCAGGTGGCAAAAATCCATCACATTCCAGAAGGCATTCGAGAGGCTGGTATTCGCTATATTATGCTGGGATTGAGGGGGCTGCTCGCTAAAAAATTTCCGGGGGCCCTAGGGACGGCTGGTTGCTGAAAGAAGGAGGTTGTGGCATGCTGCTGCTGGTGCTGGTATTGTTGGGAGAAATCTACGCTTTGTGACAGCTTCGAGGGTTTCATTACGCTGGATTTGTCTGGTTTTAACTAGCTGCTTTTTTTGTCCTGGTAATATTTCGCTCCATCAAAAACCAGGCTCTGGTACCTAACCATAACAACATGACCTTGTTACTTGAGGGCCTTCGTTTGATCTCTGGGAACCTTATCGATGTCTCTTTCTCTGCGTGTACGGTCTCTGTTGATATAGACGCTGGTAAGTGGATAAGATTTGTTGGGGTTCCAGATGGAAAGTTTGGAGTCGAAGCTATCCAGCTCAGCCTGGATGATAGGGGAGGAGCCTCTGGATCCGATAATTTTGGCTGCAATTACATTTTTCTCGACCTTGAGAGAGGAAGCTAGGAAGTCGATCACTTGGTCCTTGCTACTACCTTTTTGAACCTGAAGACCAGAAATGACGATGTTATTTCGCTTGGCCTGCTTCTCCAGATCTTCGAGTCTGTGCTCCACCCCAGAAGACCCATTTAGCCCGACATTTTCAGGGATACCAGCATCGAATTAGTTCTTCATTGAGACCACTTCTACTTCAAGCCTTTTGTATTTAGCGTCTAGATTGTCATGAACCATATTTAGCTCAGATTTAATTTCAGCTTTAAATTAGTTGAGTTTCTCCTCCTGGAGTTTGTCAGAAACATTTTGCAGTTTTTCCATGTCGTTGAATCTTGTTTCATTTTGTCTCTGCAAGGCTGCAAACTCCTACTTGTTCTCCCGCTTCATTTCCTCCAGCATCTTCAAAATAGCCGAAACAACTGACATTTCCTCGGCGTTACGTGGGCTCGGGATGAGATAAGAAGCAGTTGAGGGTGGAGACGAGGTCAGAGATGAAGGGCATGAGCTGAAATCAGGCTTTGAGACAAATGAGTCCTGGTCACTTGCAAGTAGATCTGTCCCAGATTTAATGAGTTTCAGGATTCTTTGTGATTCCAGAGATCCAGAACGCTCCGGGGAAGGCTCCCTTTTTCTTTTGAAGTAAAGGTCTTCGAGAGTTGGAGTGGAAGAGTCCTCGTAGTTTTCCAAGGTCGCCGCAGTGAGCGGTCGTCCTCTCGGAGAGTCTTTGACAGGTGCAGGTGAGGTTGGAGTAAACACTGCAGGTGAGCGGCTGGGTCTAACGGGGATGGGTCTACCGGCAGTAGGTCTGTTTTTCGGCGTTGATGATAAGATGGCAGCAGAGATGTTCCACGACATAGAGCTTGACGTACGTGGTAATAGGCAACTTGAAAACCTGCCTTTACCGGTGCGATTTTTGTTTTTATGTTATGTCGAGGGTACAATCTCAAAATTTATGTCGATGTAAAAAATATAAAAAGCGAAGCTGTATCAGCCGGAATTAGTCCAATTATTATCACAAAACCCTCATAAAATAATAGCGGATAGACAACCACGGAAATAATAGACACAAATACCCCGCAACAAGATTTGAAGAGTAAAAAATACGAGACATATACACACGATCGACTGTACTATTTAGCCGCCATAATGCAACCCCCATAGTTTAAATTATTTCAACATGGTTCTAGCCAGTTTGCCAAAGGCTTTTGGTTTGGGAGATATTGCAAAAGGTTATTTTCCACCTTTTTTCGATAAAAAAGAGAATCAGGACTACGTACGACATATACCAGATAAAAAATATTACGAGGCAAACACGATGAATGTCAAAAGAGCGAGAAAAATTCTTAGCTTGGTATAATAAACGAGTACCAGAAATTTATGAGTTGAATTTTCGTGAAGAAATTCTCCATTTGTGTAGATTTGATATTACAATATTGAGACGAGCGTGTGTGGAGTTCCGGAAATTAATTATGAATGGTGGAAATGTTAGCCGTTTTACAGAGTGTAACGATTGCTTCGACTTATATGTGTATTTTTCAAACAAACTTCTTGAAAGAAAAACAGGTATTATCTCTCAGGGAGGATATCGTTTAGGAAAAACAGTCAAAAGTAGCAATTGAATGGCTCCTGTGGCGGGAACATTGCGAGAATTATCGAATAATAGACGCCAAGTATAATCGACAGCACTGAACGGAACCAGGCCATCCGCTAAATGGTTATTGGGAAGATGTTAAAAATAATAAAAAAATATGCGTATCAGTTTCACGGGTGTTATGGGCATGGTTTTCCACGGTGTTTGAAAATTAATAGAGATACAGAGTTGAGCCACAAGGATACATTAGAGAGTCGACATGAGAGAACAGGAGCAATTACCCGGGAATTGCAAAACTTGAGTTACGATGTCATTGAAATATGGAAATGCGATTTTATTCGTCAAAAAAAGACAGATCTCGAGATATCAAACTTCGTTGAAAATATCGACCAGCAAACGTTTATTGCCTTAGATCCGCGCGATGCCTTTTTCGGTGGCCGTACGGGAAATACCGTAACACTATTAACTTGTTCGAAGTCACAAATCATAAAACTTCACTATAGAAGCGAATTACTGGATCGTGAATATGAGTTAGGCACGCGAGAGAAAATCTACACGCGGAATGACTCGATCCACAATACTAATAATGAATTACATAAGTCAGTCAAAATTGACGATGACCATTAGAGTCGGATTGCAAATTCGAAATTACAACTTGAACATCAATTAATTTAAATTAATTCCAAAAGCAATAAAGCCAATATTAATTTTGAACTATTAATATTCGAGGGCATGGAAGACGCTAAACGCACGCGAGAAGCACCTGAAGCGCGACGACCTGAAGGCCATCCGAATAAAGAGAACAAAATTCCCAAAATAACCAAATCGGAATAATCAGTCAGAACATAAATAAATAGAATAAATTGTAACGAACATGTGGGGATGTCCGTTAGAAATACCACCGAGACCTGAAAACAACTTCCCTCACGACAGGAAAAGCCAATCCGTGGATAAATAATTAGGGTGAGAGAGAGAGATTTCTATTTTCCACTCTGGTGGAAATTTTTGGACTTTTAAAGGTTTCCCACTTCGGTCGAGTTTTTGAGTTGAAGTCGACCCGTTTTGAATGGAGTTGAGTCTAGAGCTTCCCATTTCGATGAAGGATTTTGAGCTTAGTTTGTCCTGTTTCGATGGAGAATTTTTAGTCTACTATTTCCTACTCCGGTGGAGAATTTTGGGTTTAGAGTTCCCCGATGTGGGTGGAGATTTGAAGTTTAGGATTTCCCCTGATGAAGTGGGAACGGTTTGTTTGGTGATCGAAACATGATTTTTGAAGGCCCATAGATTGATTGAGAAGAAGGGCCCTATTTAGAGTCATCCGGTCTTTTTATGGGCGTAACCCTTTAATAACCCCCGTGGAAATCGCATAAGACGAATTGAAATATTAGCGCTTCAGAAATTTAGTGGATATTACGGGGTAAAATGTGTACTTTTTGAGTTTGGTGGAAGGCCACATGGGGCAAGTGCAACCCTTGACCCCCGTGAATTGCCGGGTTGCCATGGAGTTTCGAGGAGAAAAGGTTAATGATATTAAATAAGGATTATTGGAAATGAATTATTATTTTTGCCTCGTAAATCCCGGAGATCCGATCCGTGAGATGCGTCTTAAAGCTTAAAGAATCGAACGAGCCTCCATCCGCTCGAAAATAATTAATGAAAAGTGACGCAGTTGTAAATCAGCGTCTTTACGCCCTTGATTTTCCCCGAATTAATTCGGTGGCTCCCTCGAGACTTACACCTCTGAGGAGAAAACGTCTCCACCAATCAGAGCGCAGCTCGGTTGGTCGGAAGCCTCGCGGGCCTGGTGTGTCGCAGCACTGACCCCCGAAATCAGTTCCGCGTTGACCGTCATCAATCAGTAGTCGCGTGTGAACTTCTGTGTGCCCACACAATGCAATTGTGCAATTCGGATTATTGTGCCTTTCGGAGAAGCTGTAAAGATTAAGGATGGTCAGAAAAGGGAATAAGACCATTAAACATGGAAAAACAATGACTTTTATGGAATTTTTCCCCTAATTTCGAGCCATTTCCGGATGGCGTCGTTTCCCCTTTATGGCGGTATCCCTCGCGTGGCCCTCAGCCACGTGCAGTGGTTGATCACCCCTCTAGTAGTATTTAGTGGCCCTGATTGGGCATTTTGTTGGGCATTATCCTTTATCCCGGATTTTTATCCGTGTGTCCTTCCGATTTTTGGATCGGCGATTCCACCCAAATCGGGTCGGTAAAGAGTTCTCGCGCCTTCCGGATTATTCCGGTCATCTTTTGAGATAATCTTCGGGTTCAGTGAGTGTGTTTGGCCGGTAGTGAAATTCCTGCGTATTTTCCCAGTCGAAATCTGACGATTTTCGACTTGGGCTATTTCCTTCTCCCTCGCTCCTAGGGCGAGGAGTATCTCCATTTCATCCTACGTAAAAATTGCGCAGAGTTTTTCCCCTCACGGCACCCCACTGATGCGCCTACGAGTGGTGGCTCTCGCTTCCCGTAAGTGTTCCGTCGTTTAAATTTCCCTCCGGATGTAAATTAATCCGGAGTGGTTCCCAATGATCCCAAAATTACAATTTTGGTTTCATGGGCTTCGCGAGACCTTCCCGAGCTAGTTGGCTTTGAGTTTTTGAAAATTAACTTTACCGATTTTCCGCTACGGCGAGTTTAGTTTTAGTTAATTTTTATTTCCTTACGCCATACGTTATACGTATACTGGTGAGTTCATTCCCTCGCTCTCTCACTCTCACGGGGATTCGCATACCTTTCCCCTCATTTCTCGGCATTCTCGAGTATTTCGAGATTAATCGATATTTTTTTTTTATATTACCGTGTGAGGAATTTGGTGACCTCAGTTGTGGCCGAGTTAATCGATGAATTATTATTTTTTTGTATTATATAGTAAAATTTAAATTATCATTTCCAATATATTATTTGCCATTTAATCAGTAATTGTTATGAATATTTTTTTTTATTGTTGGTGAGATCAATGCGAAGAGAAAATCATGTCAATTAACAATTTTTACAAATTTCAATAGTGAAACACGTAAGGACGATGTCGATTTCTTCTTTTTTGTAGTTTTGACCACCCAATACCCGTCTCCACCTGAAATCCACCCCTCTCTACACAACCTAGCACACTGAGCGAACCAAGGACCATTATCTTTCCCCAGAAATCTAGTTTTCTCTCTTTTTGAGTACCTTTTTGCGATTTTCGAATTAGTTAGAATTGATTTTTGTAGACCTCTCCGGTTTGGTGATCCCGGTTAAAGATCACCTGGCGCCCATAGATATTTTTGTATTTTTGAGTTTAATTAGATTCAGGAGAAGAAGGGCGAAGGTAATAGGCATTTTTAACCCCCATGAAAAATGTCACGTTACAAAATGTACAATAATAAAGAATGAACAAATTAGGTCAAAGACCACTGAGTGCTACGTCCCGAAGGTAAAAGCTCGAATGCTAAAACTCAAACGGAGCCAAAATGGCGACCGAAGAATAGACTTTATAGAACACGCGTGAGCTCACAAAATTAGATTACGCTCACCGTTTAAACAGCGGAAAACTCCAGGATAAACTCTTCTGAACCCTCGGTACTACGGCGATGTCGGAATTAGGCCAGAAAATCCAGAAAAAGACTAAATTGCGCAGAGCGACTTTACAGGACTGAAGTTCAACGAAGAGTCTCTCGTCGAACATCGAAATTATCTCCTAACCCCACCGATCACACTGCGAATTTATTCACGTGGTGAACATTCATTTTAAAATAATTAAAAAATTCTGGGTCCCAGAATACTGGGACTTGCGCCGTTCGGTCACAGAATTTGATCCGCGTTGACCGGCGCAGGAGCCAACATAATCCGTCGCTCCTTCGATGTTGTAGCATGAGTTTTTTATGTTTTGGCCTTACGCCACAGAACCGTCGGTGAGGTAGTGGGGGTCCATACGTAGAGGCCTGAGTTACCTGCTGGCGTGTGTCTAACCTCTCCCGCGTGTACGTTGGTGTGAGTCTTACAGAGTCGGTGTATGCGTGCTTGTAGGTGTGCCACTCGTCATCTACCGACTTCGTAGCTCCTTCCCGATGCTCCACTCCACTACTCTCCTCACGAAGCTCACGCGTAACACGCGGTCAGCGCAACCGCATTAGAATTAGAAAGCTAGAGAATAGAAAAACAGTAAATAAAAGAAAAGAAAATTGTAAAAGTAACCTTGGGTGATCCATCTCCTCGCTGGGGTTAAAATACTAATTGTCCCCCAAATGAACCGCGGTCAGTTCAGGCGAGGAACAGTACATGATATTCATCATATTACAACTGCCGCCCCCCAGACTGAACTACGGGGATAAGCGTCTGTGAGTGTAAAACGACGTTCAATGGCGTTCACGAATTTGAAATTACTCAACAGAATCACTCGCGGGAAACGGAACCCAGCAGCCGATAAGGAACTAACCCAAAATAATAGGCCAATTGAACACCAAATGCCAATCAATGGGATGATATGAAGAATGAGTACATCATTCATAATTGTGAGATTTAATGGGAATATCTGAGGCACTAAATGAGATGATACTACAGAATTATTACGCAGTGGCCACGTGGAACGCGAGTCGCGGCGATTACCTGTCTATAAATTACCGTCATCTGAGTGATCCTCTATTATCTCAGTAATGCCTCGTTTGATTCATCTTTAGGGGGCTTGGAATAGGATAATAGTATACACGAGAGAATATCAATGTCTATCAGACGCTAGTGCACAACACAAAAATTAAATCCTCGATTCCCACACATAGATGTCAATTGGATTATGAACAACAATAAAGCTCACCATATAACCTCACTTGCTCCACGGTATCCGAGTTGATAATGGGTCTAAACTGCTCTAAATGACTCGAGGGCCATGCAGGTGCAATTTTGCTATTGGAAAATTGGTTGAATAGGTGGACAATCTCAACAACCCAAATCTCAAAGACGCGGCAGAATCTCGCATAACAAGGCCTCCCCAGGACAAAGTGCTGAACGTCATCAATGCCGCGTAGACAGAAATACGACATGAACAGAAATTTTCTGAAATAACCGAAATACAATGAAGGAGATAACAACCGAAATAATCAAAATACGACTGAGTCGTTAGCAACTAAGTTGCTTTAATGCTTTCCCTACATCGCGTCACTAGGACTGAACCCGACAAGTTCAACTTCTCGGTTCTTAAACGGCACCGATAGAAATGCGAATGTAGACTGGAATCTCAATTGAAGTTTCCATAAAAGAGTGGACGAATCAACACTTGGAACTTCTACCCACACGGCTACTCTCGAATACTAACGAATTATAACCAATAATAAGTCGGTTTGAGTTTATCGAGATCGCATTTAGGATCGACGAAGAGGTCCAATCTCCCGACCTCGAGAGGCCCAGTCGGAAAGGTTGTTGGACTGGAACCCAGTTAGAATTTCTATCGAAAATGTCCCCGAATTCAACACCCTGAAATCCTAGGATTTATTCATCAAATTACAGAAGCTGAAGATCTACCAAAGAAATTTCATTTGTCTTCCCTACCCTGCGTCACTAGGATTCGACTCGTCAGTCTCACCTCTCGGCAACCATTGGCGCAGATAGAGGTGCGAGTGTAGTCTGCAATTCCGTTTGCAGTTCACCACTAGGAGCGATATATCAATACTCGGAATTTTTTCTCCGTGGAACTCTTCCTAACTAGACATAGGTCCGCTTGTGAGTGGAATGGAATCCAGTGAAATATCCCAACAAACGAGTATCAGAAGATACTCTGAGAATTCCTAGAAAAAATTAATGACCTCAAAAACCGAATAATGTCAGCAAAAATGGAAGGTGAGATTTACAATCCGAATACGCGAGTTAGAAATGGCGCTGCGTAGTGGTCCAACCTCAAGTTATTGCGAAGTCCTCGGATGCCAGTTCAGCGAGTCCCTGGCAACTTTTCGACACAATTCCTGAGCGACCTCTCGCTATCTCCTAACAAAGAACTCAACGCATCGAATCAACTCATAGTAAAATTGGGAAACCCCAAAAATGAAATACAACAAAATAAGGCCCAAAAACAAACAAAAAATTTTTTAAAACGATACACGATTTTAGAATTAACAGCGCCTAATAATACGTCCTCAGAACAACTATGATGCCTGCATCCACCAACTCAGCGAGTCTTGGCTCAGACAGAATCCTAACATAGTACCCGAGCGACTTTCGCTACTGTTTCTCCTCCCCCCTCGGCATACGAATGGCCCAATTATTAGTGGTCTGCGATAACGCAACAAATACCATCGATATTCACGTGAAAACTGAAAGAGAAACTCGGCAACCGTTGATTCACGCGCCGGGGGAGTGAAATTATGACCGTCGAAAATGCTCTGTTTACCAACTAATAAGGAGATCTTAATTAGAGCTCACCTAGTCCAGAAGCTGAGACGCAGCACTGTCGAGGCAAGAACGTGCATACTCATATACCTCGGTTTTATACGAGAACTGGACACGACGGGTCATTTCCACCGTTACTCTTATACTCATTTTTCTACAAACACTCTAATCTCGAAAAAAATTTACGCGTCATTCTCTACTCCCGATTTCGCATCCTATCTGCCACCTCGAATTCCAGGGAATTTCCCAATGGAATGATAACCAACATTGATTTGAAACCAATTGAACAACCAAACAAAAAAAACCAACGTTGATTCCAATCAAAACACTCGTTGGCCAGGATCATAATTTACTTAAAACAATTTTCTTTACTGAAAATATGTCGACTTTACAAATCATGAGGAACATTGTCGGAATGGGGCTCGAAACCGCTCCCGATTTATATGGCGGTAAACGACAGAATTAATACGTGTGATACACTCAGTCACAATTGCCGAATAACTTGACCCCTAACGGACAATTACTCAGACTATAGCGAGAGAATGCCCCGAATTAATTGAGGTAATATGAACTACCCTAACCAATACCGAAAATCCAATGCTTTCAGATTTAATTGGCATTTTCGCGTTCCTGACGTCAAAACTCATGTGTCGTTTTCTCCGGAAAATCCTCAAGTGGGGTACCCTTCGAACACATGAGAAATTCTCGCGTAGTACTAGCTACTCACGAATCTCTGGCTGTGACGGAACTACAAAACAAATGACCCATCCCACGACGTCAAAACGGGGTGCCGCTAATTACAGCTCAACCATTGATCTAAGAATGAATTCCGATGAATAATGATGACCCACGCACGGCAAAACTGTATTAATGCGAGGCTAGAACCGAATACGCAGCCGAATTTTATACTTAAATGTGCGAGGTTGATTAATTGGATTCTAGTGAAAGATTTTCTAATCGGGGTCTGCAGAACGCGGTAGGTCTCTACGACTACAGACAGATTCTAAGGGGTCGAGTTCTGGGAGAGTGATTAATCCTGTTAATCCATCGCTCAACGAATGTACGGATTTCAAAGGGAAACTAATGCGAAGCAAATGAATCCCCGAAATCTGTTGGTTATGGTAGAGTCTCAACTAAACCCACGCATAGTACAATTTTCAATTGAATGAATTGTAATAACAATGACGTAAAACGCCTAAATGAATTACATGGAAGAGGCCGGAAAATCCGAAACGGAAGTTAACCCACGCGAAATACCATTGTGGGGAACTGCAATATGCTACGCCGACTCTGAATAACTGAACAAATCAAAATCAATGGTGGGAGAGAGAAGCACAAAATAAAATTATTTTTAAACCGAAGTCAACCCAAAATATGAAAGAAACTTCAATCACTCGAGAAGTAACTCATCGTGAATTTAAGAAATACTAAATAATTTAAGTTAAAATTTTACTTACAGTCGAAGTTCTGAGAGTAAAAGAGAGAGAATCTTACGCAAGCTGACCCGCGGCAATGGGAATACACGGCTGGATATATTACTCGCGCAGCACGGATTGCTAAATACTCT
Organism: Diachasma alloeum; assembly: GCF_001412515.2. Taxonomy (NCBI): domain Eukaryota; kingdom Metazoa; phylum Arthropoda; class Insecta; order Hymenoptera; family Braconidae; genus Diachasma; species Diachasma alloeum. The sequence goes on from NW_021680481.1 coordinate 553,156, forward strand.
GTACCCAACCCATAGCCCCAAACCGGAGCCACTGGCCCGATCACAGTGCTCGCGCAGAAAAAATCTCTGCGAAGAACACCGGTTAAGCTTTTCCATCGTACTCTCACCCTCTGCGAACTCGAGCTGAATTTACTAAATCCAATACGCTCCAACATCATTAACTACGCGTAATGACAGCCCTTGCAAGGTCGACACACTCGGAAATAATTCTACACTTTTCTCATACGAGAGCGCCCTCCCCCCCCCAATAATGTGAGTAAAGGTTCTCATAACAAAAAGCAAAATTTAATAGATCCTTCGAACGAAATAATCGAAACTTCACAGAAGTGAATTTACGAACCGCAACAAAAAAACTGATAATTCCGAAGCGGAAAAAAAATGTTGGGTTCGTTGTAGAAAAAAAATAATAAAATATAATTAACGGAAATCAATACCCGACAAAGGAATCGAGAAAAAAAAATAAAAAGTCAAATTTCACTGCCAAGAGTCAATTAATGGGAAGTAATTCGAAACAAATCTGACTTGCCACAAGAATCCATCGGACAAAAACATGAAAATGTCAATCACAAATTTTTTTTTTCAATGTCGGACGAATTGAAATTAATTCGCCAAAAGAAAAACAGACAAATAATATTTCGGGATGATCAAAAGGTCGATTCGAACCGAAATCTATGTGAGAACATTTTAATCATAATAACGGAAATTAATACAGAAATTTTCATTATTTGAGTCCCACTTAACGCGTGAAGCGGGAGCGGCCCGTACGGAATAGTGCGAGAGACCCCGCCGTCACCGTAGACTAAATTCTCCGCGCGATGTACACAACCGAAGAATGCGAGGTGAATAAAAATGAATTGCTAAATTCCGACTCCAGAGCATGTTATAAACACGAGAACAGAGAGATTTTAATCCTCAACTACTCGGATTCAATGCGAATAGTTCAACCGAAGAAATACTTCAACGAGAAATTTTAAGAACGCGTGTTCGGCTTTTCACCGAATTATTCCTCACACACATACGCACATACTCACGCACACTCACTCCGCTCGCATGCTTGCATGGCCACGCTCAACTGACCTGCGCAATAGACTAAGATGACCAGTGGCCTCTCACCTATGACACCTGAGGCGCCACTTGATGAACAGGTGTCGTGTGAACGCCCCCATTTAAATTAGGGCACGTTCGGACCTTCGATGATTGACACCTGTCACCTTGCGGTCCTTTAATCGGCCTCATTTGCATTTTTGGGCATCGTACAGTATACTTTAATATTCTGCGAATCGCTCTATTTTTTGTACTGAGTTTCGCGTATTATTGCTCTGCGTTATTAGTTCTGTGAACTGTTTAATAACACTGTGACCCGCGGTATTTCTTTTGACCATCTCGTTAATCAAAATTAATTGAGCACGCGTAAATATTGACTTTTTATTGTAATTAAACTGACTGAGGTGACTAACGTGCACGTCTAGTGATTCCTAAACCTTCTTGCGCTTCCGTAAGAATCCGTTAACATCTCACCCATTGATCCATAATTCCACAGATCTTACATCCGGCATCGAAAATTTTTGGTCCTTCGAGCCGGATCTGTGAAATATTTTTTGTTTTTTTGCACAAATTCGAGTTTTTGACCATCGGACCTCAGCATTTGGAATCCTCTTCATTGACTTTTGACAAGTTTCTCTTATTTCTCGGGTTTTTCAACTTCCCGACCCGAAGGGAAGAAGTTATTGTAATGACCCCGAAAATCGAATGTGGAATTTCGATGATTTCTCCGCATTTCCCGACCTCCGGAATCATCCTGATACATTTTTGAACACATGTCTGTACGTGTGTGTGTGTTTTTTTTAATCGTCTGTCGGAGAATGCATTTACGCATCCCCACTTGAAGACGGGAATCGATGATTTCCTCCTTCAACTGGGGTATGTCGGGGTTGGATCAATGATCAATACCGACTAAACTCCTGTCAGACTAATTTCCACTAACCTTTATCCCCTCGTGACACCATCGTATTACTTCACGAGGGAGGTCTCAGCTATTTGCTCTTCCACGTTGTTATCGTCTACTGTACGTCCTCCTGTCCCGCTGAGATGTTGGGTGCGGGGAGGAGGTTCCAGTAGATTCCTCGTTCAATCTATAGCTTTCCGTTTGCGCTCCTTACTTCTGAGTGCCTTCATTATTACTATTAATAATGTGCAGCACCTTCAACGCGAAAGGGGGGCGTTTGCTACTGTAGAGGCGACTAATCAGGGGGGAACGTCTGGACTCCCACCTGAAAATGTTATGAATGATAGCAGTGGCTCAGTTGAAAGAGAGATGAGACGAGTCCATATTTTCGGAAATTCAAATCCGCAGAATAGTAGGCAACGGATTCAAATTTCTCATAAACTACCCGATGGTAGGGGAATAACCGAGGAAAGTATTGTCGATTCGACAGAACTCCAACAAATCTCGTCGAATAATAACGGGATTAATCAAAATTCCCAACCAACTGCAACACAACTCAGGACACGACTCACCAATAACGTGCAGACGAACTTACCGTACACTCTTTTTCGTTCAATCCAAACGGAAGACGTGACGGAACGAGGTAGTTTATCGTTACAAGAATACTCGACAAACAACTCGAGACTACCAAACGAAAGACAACCGACTAGTACCTTACCGATCGAGTCGCAATAACCCTGGGACATGAACACCGGGATTAGGGTTACACGTTTGGTAAGCGACTGGAAATTAAATTTCCCTCAAAGGAAAAAAGACCCTGATCAGTTCCTTTTAATATTGATGGAACCACTCGACACCACCAGGATAAATAAAGATTTTTTCGTACCTTGTTTATCCGCGATTTTCGAAGGTCCCCATCGATTTTGGTATTTAATCAACAAGTCGAAATGGATATCTTGGAAAAATTTCGCTAGCGCGTTTCAACGTAACTGGGCGGCAAAGAAAGACGACATGGATTTGTATTTTAAAGTAGGTGAATTGGCGGTCGAAAGGGGCGAGAGCTTAGCTAAATTTACTTATGTGGGATACATATTTTAAGTGAATGAGTGTTAGTGGGGAAAAACATAGTGAAGGGAAAACGCCATGAGGAGAGGTGGAAAAAGGCCTGATGGAATATTTTGGGAAAGTCGAGGATTAAGCCATAAAATGACAGTGCGGGCCCGAGTTCTATAGCCGCGACGGGTCAACGGGGAAATACGCTGGAGTGTCTGTCCATCGGGGAAGTACCCGGCGGAATTGAGAGACCGGGGGCCAGATTATAAAATAATAAAGTGAGGTTTGGGCCTGAGTGTAATTTCGTGAGTGAATAGAATGAGTGAATAGTAGAGTGAGAAAGATTGAGTGGAAAATAGAATGAGAAGGAATGAGTGTGAACGTGAGTGAGAAAGACGAGGATAACAGAGGACACTTTTAGCATTTAAGGACGAGCAAATGATTAGGGGAGTTAGTTGTTAGCCGGAGTTCGTAGTGTCGGGTTAAGACTTGTATATTTATGTACTTGAATATTTAACTTGCTTTTCTATGAATAAATCGTATCATATCTTTTATTAAAATTACTGTCATGAATCCTACACTTATCGCGCTCGTTTTCCGTTCAAACGAATGATTAGTCCTCCTTCGTTTCAGAAACAAATCGATCAGATCATTACAAACTACAACCCGAGGATTGCGCTCGAAATACTTGGATTAGGAATAAAGAATTATGACGACTTTCTTGAATTTGCTGACGTACGTGGCAACGTCTTTGAACAAGTCGCCGATCAGAACGGGGGAGGTTCACTAGGAAGAAAGTCGACTTTAACTGTATTCAAGATGAGAAACTCGAGACCGGAGACGAAATCGGTTCGATAGGCAATGAAGAGTCAGACGAAGAACATACTACCGAATTAAACGCTTTAGAGGTAAAACAACGATCGTTTTACAAACAATCGAAAAACCAAGATTCGAAAATGATGATACGAACAAGGTTGGAAGAAAATCTCGCGAATTTCGAGCAGAAAAATGAAGAAGGCAATGGGCCGCCTGCCCAACACGATTTGAAAGGAAGGAAAAGATTCGATTCTTCCAGAGATTAGTCGAAGGTTTTCTGTTTCAATTGCGGACAAAGGGGACACTCTTCGCGCTATTGTACTGCCGATAGGCAGGAGGTGTGTCACATTTGCCAGCAAATAGGTCATGTAAATAAAAATTGTAGTAAGCTTTCAGGAAACGAGAAAAGCTCTCAGTGAAGTCGCCTCCGGTCACTGAAATAAAGAGCAAAACGGAGGAAAAGAAGGTCGATCGTGCTGCGTAGACGAAACACATATCAATAAATGAAGTAAAGACACTCCAAAATCCGCCGGTCAAAGTCGAATCGCCGTCGTTGCTATACCTGGGGGACGATAAACTTGAAGGTGGAGAATATATTTTACTTGATGTCGATGAAGATAGCTCAGATGAATGTGAACTTTCCGAATTCGAGGAAGTTGAGCCTATAGTTCAAGACGACACTGATGATAGAGTGACGAGCTTATCGATAATTTCCAGTAATAAACCGTCAAATCGCATCGAGTCACAGAAAGCGGAAGAAAATGTTACACCTTTAAAAGACTGGAGACCGAAAAATCACCCCTCACATTTAATTCATCGTCTATCCCAACGACGTATTTATCGAAACGAGAGTGGAAGTAGAGAACCAACCAATTTAGTTGAAGGCGAGGTAACAATTTCGATTTTCGGTCATCAATTATAAGGCATAATAGATGGCGGTAGCGAACGGACATATGAGTCCCGAAGCTTTTGAAGGGGTGAAAACTCTAAAAGTCAAGGACGTTACTCCAAATTCGACTTCGACCAAGGGAATTTGTTTGGGCGATAGTTCAGTGGTTAAAAGCGATGGTGGTACTTGTTTTGTTATCGATATTGGAGATGTTTACGGACCGCAGTGGTGTAGCATTCTTCCAGGTGCATCGAGCGACATTATCCTGGGAATTGATTTTATTTTAGCATTCAAAGTGTATCTGGATCCTGTCGAAAGAGTATGGACCCTGACGGGAAGCGAATATAAGTATCCGCGATCCCATCGATTCATTTTTCCAACCCAATTAAAGTCACTGTCGATTAATCACAAACAAACCTTGAAGAAATTCCTAGATCGAGAATTTGTGAAATTTGAAGAGGAATGCACGGGTGTTACCATTCTAATTAAACATAAAATTTAATTAGAGGATAGAGAACCCCATCGACAGAAACCTTATCGACGTAGTGAGGCTATTCGCGCATTCATTTTTGAGGAAGTCGATACTTAGAAAAGGGTTATATTAATTGGGTAAGTTCACCAGTAGTATCTCCTAAAGCTAATGGTAAATGACGCTTTTGCATCGATTATAGAGTCCTTAATCGAAAGAGGAATAAGCCAGCATACTCTCTACCACAAATGGATTCGATTTTGTCGCAATTGTACCAGGCGAAAATTATTTCTACTCTGGATATGAGCGAGGCTTCCCACCAAATTCCAATTGACAAGGAAAGTAGAAAGTACGCTGCTTTTGTTGTCGAGGGTAAACGCTTACTAGAATGAACCCGAAGGCCCTACGAATTAACAGGCGCGCCGTCGACATTCCAATGTCTAATGGACAAATGTCTAATGGGCAAATTAAAAGAAATAATCAGCGAGCGAAAATTACCCAATCATTGGATCGAGAAAGTTTTTGTTTACCTGAACAATTGGATTGTCGTCAGCAACAATTTAGACGAACATCTTTCGTTGTTGTCAATTTTCTTTGAGGTCTTGCGCGAAGCGAAATTAAAGATTAATCAGGAAAAGAGCAGTTTTGCTTGCCGAGAAGTAAAGTATCTCTTGGATATATTATCGATGAGCATGGGATGAGACCGAATCCGGAGAAAATTCAACCAATAATCGATTATCCAGAACCGCGAGATCGCACTCAACTTGGACAGTTCAATGGGTTAGTCAACTGGTACCATCGACATTTAAAAGATATCGCTAAAGTTCAGAAACCATTAAAAAAACTAACGAGCCCGAAGCAACCGTGGTGATGGACGGAAATTGAACGAAAAGCTTTCGATGACGTTCAACAATCTCTAATCGACACACCCCGACTGTATACGCCGATATCTGGACAACCGTTTATCCTTTATACAGACGCTAGCCACTTCAGTTTAGGCGCGATATTAGTCCAGGCCGACCCGAAAACAGGTAAAGAAATGCCTATTGAGGCATTAAGTTGACCATTGCGAGGAGCTGAATTTCACTACACGACTACAGAAAAGGAATGCCTTACGGTCGTATGGGCGGTCGACAAGTTACGTTGTTATTTAGAGGGGATGAAATTTAAAGTCGTCACTGATCACCAAGCTATGTTATGGCTCTATAACTTGAAGAATCTAGTAGGTCGACTTGCTCGTTGGGCAATTTACCTATTACACCATGATCTAATGATAGAACACAAACATCGTACGATGAATGAGACGCGAGACGCTCTTTCGCTCATGTTTGATGTCGATGTTGATCCGTTGAGATGGGAAAAGTTGTCGAAGAAACAATTAAGGGTCGAATCAAATTGAATTCGATTATCGATTAGGATTGGTACAAAACCAAATGCGATCTCGTCAAGAAAAGTCCTGGTAGATTCACAGAATGGAAGATAGAGAACGACGAATTGTATTATTACCGACCATACTATGCTAAAGCCATTCTTGACGACGAAAACCCATGGAAACGCGTGATACGGCCAGATAAGGTATTAGAAATCCTTAGGGAAAACCACGAAGAACCTCAGGCAGGACTTTTGCGGGGAGATAAAACTTTAGACCATATTCGACAGAATTATTATGGGCTAGGGATGACAGAAGACGTTGAAAGATTCGTCAACGATTGCGAGATATGTTGTAACGAGATTTTCTCGTTACGGGTTGAAATCCCCTTAAAAAAGATATGTGAACTCTTAACTTAGTGAAGAGAGATAGTTAGTGACATCTAGAGGCGGCTGAAGAAAGCCGCGACTAGATGAACTGAGCGACAAACCGATGAAAGACCTAAGGCATAGCGGTGATGGGTGAAACCGCGACCCCTGGAGGTCTGGAGGACGTTACTAGACTATCGCTATTTTGGAATTCGCCCAGCATGTGCTAGGGGAAAAGGGGCCGACGTACAGGCTGTCCAACTGGGCGATTCCATAGGCTATGTCAGAGTAGACTAGGGACCAACGGCCAGGTGAGAGGACTGGTGCCCCCGGGATCCCGTCGGGTTGATTGGTGGGGATAGGGTAACGGAATGACCTATCGTCGCTGAGATATCCAGACTAGGGGGAGAAGTCGAAAGGATTTCTCCGATATATACTGTGGTGTTGGCTTGAAAAATGGCCACGGGAATGGTGGACGAATAGCTCAGCGCAGCCAGGTGCATAACTGATGGTAGCGAGCGTAGGGGGATGCTCCTGCATCCCCCACAAACGGAAAAAAGAGTTATTTCGGAACTCTTAGTGACGACTTTGTTGTTTCCGGCGTTATCCGGCTCGGCGAAACAAATGTCGTGCGCATGGGCCCGTGGGTCTGGAGTAGAGATCGTCCTCCTGTCGACCCGACCATGTGCCGACATTCGAGTACCCGGAGACGGTGACGTGCAATGACCGAAGCGGTAACTGGTGGCCGAGAGCGTGGGTGGTCGTGAAGTGGGGAACAGTGGTCCCCTTTGGTCGGATCAGCCTCTCGGCGTCCCAGGCTCTGAGGAGTCCCGGCTGATTCGCATCTAATTCTGAAAACACTCCCGAGTCGAAATACTCGGGAGGCGAAAGCCTACTGAGAGGGTGAAAAACCCTCCAGGACGAGAGTAAATTCACTTTACATGGGGGATTAGGGCGTGAGGCTTAATGTCCAGCCTGAAACAGTGGCTGGCGACGTTTGGCATACGATACTCTTGGTGGACCTCGCCCACTCTACCGTGTCACACTGATGCTAGCTGGGCAACCCTTTTTGCCCGGCCACAGAAGTCCTCTGAGTGGACGAGTTTGCCTCAGAGGCCGGTTTTCGTCGAACCTCCCGTGAAGGTTCGGCTGGCGCCCGACTATTGAGCGATAGAGACCGCTAAAAAGTAGTTTGGATTTTTCCTAGGTGAAAAACCCGGGAAAATATCCTTACAATGTATTCGAGTAAAGGACAACCGGCATCCGATGCAAGGACCGATGACGACGAGACCGACACAAACACCGTGGTCAGAAATTGCAATCGAGATAGCCGACATGACAACTAGGTCGAAAAAAGGAAACTCTCATATTGTAGTTATTCAGGATTTGAGTACGAAATATGTCGAATTATTCCCCACTCACGATAAGAAGAGTAAAACGACAGTAAAAATCTTAGAATCGACATTTGATCGTTGGGGTACACCCCAGAGTCTAATCTCAAACAACGAGACTGAGTATTGCAATAGAGAAGTATCGAGTCTTTTAAGAGCCCGAGGGGTTAAGCACCACACGAGTCCTCTAAGTCATACCCAGGCGAATCGGGTAGAACGCGTGAATCGTAAGATAAAGCCAATGATAGCTGCGTTCATTAAGAACCACCAAAATGAATGGGATATTAATTTGTCGAAATTTCAACTAGCATATAATACAGTGTCACATGCAGGACCACAAATTTCCCCATTCTATCTCAACCACGGTCGTGAAGCTGTCGTTAAACGCGAATTAAGAACTTCCGAAGATAAATTACCCCTAGATGAAGCTCAGAAAAGTTGGGTGGACAGAATGTCAAAAATCGATGAATTTCGATACAAAATAGAGATGTTTTTAAAAAAGAAAAATGATGAACGATTAGCCAGAGAGAATAAAAATAAGTCGATTCAAGTCGAGATCAAAGTAGGTTCCGAAGTTTTCTACCAAAATAATAAAATAAGTAACAAAGCTGAGAATTACAATACCCAGTTAGCACATCGCTATTTGGGTCCGGTGGTAGTTAATAAATTATTGGGTCCAATGACTGTGGAATTCGTCGACAGACATGGTAAAAAAGTTGTAAAATACTATGTCACCGATCTGAAAATTCCCCGACATAGCTTTAGGAGAAGGAAATTTCCTTCTACAGATCAGACGACCCTGAACATCATGGGAGACAACGCGGACAAGGCCACGCTGGATCAGCAGCTGCAAAGTGGAGGACAGCCAGTCGACAAAGTACTCGAGCTCAATGACAAAGGCCTACGTGGCGACGAAGCGATGTCTGGGTAAATTATAACAAGTGAACGGCATGGCACTCTTGCCCCGGCAGAATAATAAGTTGGTTATATTTATTTGTATTGTGTGAGAATTATTAATTGTGGAAGAGTCGGCAACCGGGAGCCTTATTAAATAAAAGCGAGAATTGACGACATTAACGTGAGTAATATTATTGAAGTGTTCTTGCCTTATTTTCTCTTCTCTCTGTGTGTGTCAACTGTTATACTTTGGGTCTTCCAAGCTCCACCCCCGAGACATGCCAGGGAAACGTTGTTAGTTAACGAGAAACTAACTGGCACCCAATAAAGTAATTTATTTGTCGATTCGAATGATTAGGAGGATTTTCTTGAGCCCTGGCAGCCCTTGACCCAGGCCGCGCGAGGTGTAGGCCTTCTGCCTTTATTCATAATTGACTACTGATTTGTCTGTCGTTGTCGAATATTTATTCATTTATTTATATACAAAAAGGCCTGTCTCAATAGGAATTACTGTTCTCATAACGTTTTTGAAATATTTACACCGATACCTTTCTTAGATAGCGACTTCGTTACATATCATTTGTATACATACGGATACCTACTCCTCAAATATGTATATGAAGGTATCAATAAATACGTTTCAAAGTCTACTACAATCGAAGATACTAGATACATACAAATAATGACTTGTATTATCACCTTCCATTTTTACGTGTTCCAATCATATATTTCTATAATATCTTATTATACAGTATCAACCGATGATCTCCGACAAAAAAATTAGACACTATGTAGTTATGGTTGATTAAATTCCCCCTATACACACATTGATTAAACTTTCATTGAACATTGGTTAAACACGAACTGAAAATAGATGCAAGTCCTGAGAGGTCTAATTAGATAAATGTGTAGACTTATTTGACAGAACGAAATAATAAGCAAAAATTTGATAACATCTCAATTGATGATATGTAGTACTGTAACGTGACATTTTCGTATGGGGGTCAAAAATGTCTATTACCTTCGCCCTTCTTCCCCTTCATCTAGTTAAACTCAAAATGCAAAAAAAAATCCATGGGCGCCAGGTAATTTTTAACCTGAATTACCAAACCGGACGAATCCACAAAATCAACTCTACTAAGTCGAAAAACTAAAACGTACAAAAAAAAAGGAGGAAACTAGATTTTTGGGGAAAGGTAGCGGTCCCTGGTTCGCTCAGTGTGCTAGGTTGTGGAGAGAGCGGTGGATTTCAGGTGGAGACGGGTGTTGGGTGATTAAAACTACAAAAAAAAAGAAGAAATCGGTATTGTCCTTACTTGTTTCACTATTGAAATTAGTCAATCACCAATTTTTCAAAAAAAAAACATTTCAATTCTCTCAAAAAAAAATATATATATAAAAAAAAGGAAAAAATCTACAATTAATAGCTAACAATACTGATAATAATAATAATCATAATATTAAGTCCGCACTCTGATAGGAATTAGTCTAATCTAGCAAAAAGATTCGTAGAAATTAATATCACCGATAAATACCTCAAATATCCCGAAATAAACATTTGGGGAGAGTAGAAATACACGCTAATCCCTAAATACTCGAGAATTCCGAGAATTGGGGGGAAAGGTATGCGAGCGACAATGGGAGCGAGACAGAGGAGAACGTATTCAATCATCGATTTTTCGTACCAGCCAAAACGGCTGAAATTCCGTAAAACTCAACTTGCCATAACTCGGAAATGGCAGAGTCAAAAATTACGGACCCTGAGACAAAATGTCCGGGAGAGTCTACCGAAGACAACAATACCAAAAAAATAATTTTTCCTTAACAATTAGCCGCTCCAGGTTCATTAATCCCCGAGCGGAATTCTAAACGCTAAAAGGCTCGCGTGAAGCGAGAATAGCCACGTATAAACGTGGATGAGTATCTGAGGGGGAGTCGAGAGTCGGGGGGAATTCCCCCTCGAGAAACACGGCGTACACGCCAGCGAGAATGGGCTGGAAATCCCTAAAAACCAAAAATGGAATATCCGGAAATCGGCAGAGCGAATTTTCGGAAACCCTGAGATAAATTACTCAGGGAAGCCCCCCGAACACATTGACCCACAAACTTTAATTTTAATTAACTATCTACGCGAACCAACTCAATTCAAATACGAGTGGAATTTCTTACGCGCAAAAGCCCACGTATAACGGGGATGGACGCACTCTGGCAATTAAACGGGAGTAATTATCCCCTTGAATAACCCATCAAAAATAACGAAAACCACCCAATCATGAGTGAAAAAGGGGGGAAAATCGGCACCTCACAATTTGGATTAAGGGTCACAATCACCGTTTTACCGGAATAAAATGCGACGTACGGGGCTGAAGACCCCGTAGTCGAATAACGAAAAGCCGAAATGAATTCGGAAAAATACATAACCGAACTAAAAACTCACTTTGGGTTTCTTACCCCTCTTTGGGGTGTTCTTCGCCATCGTATAGATCCACTTATCCAAATATGTGCACACTACTTCCTAATATAGGCACTGTACTGGCACTAGTTCTGGTGGGGTCAAGGGCCAACGCCGAACTGCCGAACTCATGAGCGTCTCGGGACACCTCAGAGCACGGAATTCACCGCTCAATCACCCGAATTTTGATTGGTGCGGACACGCCCCTCGAAGGTGCGAATCTAACGACAATTAATCGCGACTCTCACGACCTGGCGCGATTATTCAAATCTCACTTAACTCTTCTCTAATTACCTAACACAAAACTAGTTCCTTTTTATTAATTGTTACGCGAGACTAGGCCGAACTGATTGTCGTTCGGATAATTACGAAGGGTCTTTGGCGCTTCCCACGGATCGGATCTCCGGGATTTTCGGGGTTAAAAGACAAGTTACCGGCACTTGTTATAACTTCACTACTAATTCCTGCTCAACTCGTTTCTCTTATCAAAAATCCGAAGGCAACCTGGCAATTCGTTGGAGGCGATGGTTGCACTCGCTCCGAACGACCTTCCACCCAAAACATAAACGTAACCAATTAACCCCTGAAAATCCAACGAAATTGGAGCGCCGGCATTTCAGCCGGACCTATTCGATTACCCGCAAGATTAACAATAGGGTGAACCCCATAAAAAGAACCGGATGGCTCTATAATGTTGGCCCTTCTTCACGATAAATTTTCTGGGCCCTCAAAGACGCGTAATTACTAGTCCTTACTAATAAACGGAACCGATAACTTTAACCGAAAATAAGCCACTCGGAAGTGGATAAGGAGCTCTCACTCTCTCGCTCTTGGATTCTTACTCACGGATTTTAATTCAACGTTGTAGGAGTCTCGCTGTTCACAGATCATTCTTAGTGTTCCTAACGAACATCCCCACATGTTCGTTACAGTACTTATGACGTGAAAAAATAAAAGAAGACAATATAGTGTAATAAGAAATTGAAAAAGAAAACTCATTCGTAAGCAAATGACTACTTTATTTGCAACAATAACTATTCATTTATTTCAAAAATGTAATTGTCCACTGATTTTGATTTCTGCGTTCATACCATGCAGGGTAACATTTTTATTTATAAATTTATTTTAAAAACAAAAATAGATATCTGAAAATTTCGAAAACGAAAAACATCCTTTTGACTGGGCTTAAACAAAGTTGTAAATTACATTGAAATGGTCGTGAGAAAATGTCAGTCCCACAAATTTCAAAAAAATCGCCTTCGGGGAAAATTGTGGACAATGGGCCTTCTTTTTGTTGAAATTCTCAAATCTGTAATTTCTGAAATTATTTGCACTCTTTTACCTTCTTGCTGTTTACGAAAAAGCCCCGGTGGTCAACATATGGACGACACTCACAACATATTGAGCTTGCATTCTTCCTAGTTACGCTTCCCTTTTTTTATGTACTTACCTTTCCCAATCCCTTTCCTTGATCAATTGCATTCAAGGAAATATTCAATGGTTTTTCGAACCAATGAACATATCTATATTAATATTTGACAATCAATCCACATAGGATACTAATCGTGGCTTTTGTTTCATTCATGTATCCTTTTAGAAGATATCAAAATGTACATCCCAAGTACGTATCAATTATTTCTCCAGACTATACATATTATCTAGTTTTAATGTTTATATGTACCATTGGATAACATATATATATGTATGAAAATTAATATCCTCATGAGAGCTTTACAATATTCATATCTATACGTCAGTAGGTTAATGGATTGCGTATCTCGTATGTGTGAATTAAATCGGAGACACGAGTACTAGTGCGCAATATTCATAACAAATAGCAACAGGTAATGTATCAAAAAAATTTGAAATTATATATTTCCAATCAGTTTGAATTTTTTATAATTTTTGAATTCAACTCAAATTTTATCGGACTTCATTTAGCAACCACTCGTTAGCTGAGCCACCATTCCTAACGTGGAGCAAAGGAATGTGTGAATCAGAAAATTGCCTTATGGATGCTATATTTGAGTTAATCCATATTTTTGCATCAAATCAAATTTTTTATTTATTTTTTATTTATTCAAATAACTGCGCTTCAGGGTCCTGCCCTATAGAAGTCGGAGTACAAAAGAATATACATAATAGACAACAAAATGAGTCTGCTTAAAGGCGCTTGGCGCAAGTGAGCTATATTGAAAAGGCCGTGGAATTAATAAAAAGAGTTTATTAAGGTAAAGGGACGAAACGAAAAAGAATCAGGGAGAAAACAACCTGAAGACAAACTAGCAAGGAAAAAATAGAATAGAAGCTAAGTTCCGAGAAGGGATTTTAAAGGGAAAAGGGAGAAAAGAAGATCAACGCGGTAGAATGTAACCGCGAGATCGATATTCGTAACACTACTCCCTCCTTTGAGAGAAAGATTGTTGTCCCGACAATCGAACAAACTTGTTAAGAGCAACGGAAATATCAGAAATCAAAAAGTTCTGAGATTTCAGTTATGGGGGGCCCTTAACCCATATTCTCTTTGAAAACCCAGACGGAAAATACAAATGAGAATAGGATTTGACTCGAGATAATTTCAAAATGATAGTCAGGATCTTCGATGAAGTTCACGTCATTATCGGAGCCGGAAAAGTGCGACAGGTCAAACCAGGGATGACTTGTTCAGGATAATATCTGGAAATGGACATAAAAAAAATCGAGCGGAATCAAGTTGGAAGGGAGAGACAATGAATGGTGAAGAAGAGAAAATTATTCTCTGAAAGAATTGGTAAAGAAATTGAGAAGTTATGCGCACTTACTACCTCAAGAAACTTTACGAGACAATGAATAAATTGGAAGATGGGAATAATCTTTCTATCAATTATGGTCAGTAATTGACAGAAAATAAGAAATTAAATTCGTAAAATTGAATCAGAGAATAATTGTCAATTCAAGAAAATGAAGTAATTTAGGTGTTAATCCTCATAAGGGGCAATTCGATTGACGTGAATTACTTTGGGTTTAGAATGAGGGGATTTTTGGATCCGGTGATCTACGTCATTCAACTTATTTTTAATTGTATAAGGTTCTTCCCAATCGTTATAGAACCAAAATTTTGATTTGGTTGAAAAAAGATCATATGAGATTTAAGGCCGAATTTCGATTTGGTTCGTTCACTTTTAATCTGAAGTTTATTCCGAATATCGCAATGGATAGAGTCGAGCTGATTCTTGAATTATTCGACATATTCAGGAAGAGAGTCAGAGTTTCTGTTAGGAGGACAACCTCTAATCAGATCCAAAGGAAGCTTCAATTCATGACCTAACATCAGCAAAGCTGGAGTGTATATACCATATACCCGGGTAGAAAAAAAAACCATCTTCTGAAGATTTTTCGGAAGATCTTCTGGGTAAATCTTCCGAAAGATTATGGGAGATCTTTTTGCTGACATGAAAAGATCTTCTAAAGATGAAAATTCATCTTTGGGAGATTTTTTTTTTTTCAAGAAAAAATTCATGTGAAATGAAGAAAGATCTTCGGGAGATGAAATTTTGTTTCCAGAATGTCTTTTAGATACAATCCACCGATATCTTTGGGAGACAAAATTTTGTCTCCTGAATATTTTTCACAGGCAACCCAGAAAAATGTTCGGAAGATGAAAATTTTCATGGGAAATGTCTCCCAGAGACGTGGATTACTATTTTCGAATGGAATTGTTTGTTCTCACTTTCTGACCCTTATTTTGCGTCTTATTGTAACCGTCATTCCTTTATACCTTTTTGCGATACCTGCCTAAAAAGTGGACTTTTCGAAACGGTATAGTGTGCGTAAAGCGGTTGTTTTCCGCACAGTGTGCGTAAAATACAAGAGCATGCGTAAAGTGAAATCTCTGGCGTAAAGCTTCGCTATCTTTTTGAAAGTAATCTGCCTCATATTTAGAATTGCTTCGGTTATTATTCATTTATCGTGACAATTTATGTGAAGAAAACGTTCATAAAGTTTGAGCAATTTATTATGATGAAACTTTGCATAGAACACTCAATGAACAGGAAACTGCAAAACAAAAAACAACAAATTCATTCCAAAAAATAGGAGCTTATATTGTTGGAGTTCCCTCCCCCCTTGCTGCGGTGCCATGGACCCGATATTTCTTCAACTCTTTTCCAACTGCATCTCGATGACTGCCCGGGTAGAAAAAAAACCGTCTTCTGAAGATTTTTCGGAAGATCTTCTGAGTAAATCTTCCGAAAGTTTTTGGGAGATCTTTTTGGTGACATGAAAAGATCTTCTAAAGATGAAAATTCATCTTCGGGAGATTTTTTTTTTTTCAAGAAAAAATTCATGGGAAATGAAGAAAGATCTTCGGGAGATGAAATTTTGTTTCCAGAATGTCTTTCAGATACAATCCACCGATATCTTTGGGAGACAAAATTTTGTCTCCTGAATATTTTTCACAGGCAACTCAGAAAAATGTTCGGGAGATGAAAATTTTCATGGGAAATGTCTCCCAGAGATGGCCTGGATTACTATTTTCGAATGGAATTGTTTGTTCCCACTTTCTGACCCTTATTTTGCCTCTTATTGTGACCTTCATTCCTTTATACCTTTTTGCGATACCTGCCTAAAAAGTGCACTTTTCGAAACGGTTTAGTGTGCGTAAAGCGGTTATTTTCCGCACTCGAAATTCACTTTACGCACGCTCATGAGCTTTACGCACACCGTGCACAAAGACAACCGCTTTGCCCCCACTACCGTGCCGAACAGTGCACTCGGCAGGTATCACAAAAAACAGCATGTGTTACGCGTGCGTGCGAAAAAGTGCTTCTTTACGCACTAGTAACACAATAGTACATTAGAGTACAAGAGCACAAATTTCGTTTTCAATGAATGTGTAGTTTACAGGCCGAGCCGAAGGCGAGATCTGTACGCACATTCGTTGAAAACGAAATTTGTGCCCTTGTACTCTAATGTACTATTATACTTTGATTCTTGTAATTATTTTTGGGCCTTATGTATTTTGCGCCTGATGCTTGGAACGCTCCATTTTAAGCCTCACTGGCTTTGGGGTCGGTACTTGAAGCTCTTAATATCTTCCCAAGCGCCAGGCCCGAAACATGCAATTTGTGGTCTCATAACTTTTGGTCCTAGCCTAGAATAATTTTATAAGCCTATTGAGTTTTTAGCCAGACTCATCGAGCACTATATAAGTCTCATTCAGTTTAGGGTTTATCCATGGTGCACTTTCTCGTCCTTATCGAGTTGAGGCCTGGACCACAAAACATCTCGTTTTGCGACTCCTGTTGTTTGGGCACAGCATTTGGAACGTGCCTTTTCTGGCCTGATCGAAATGGATCATCTAACAAGCAGATATAACGGCTCGGTAAACTATTAAAGTAAAAAACCCACGACTCTGGCTACATCCTTTCAGATATACTCGTGGCCAAAATCGGAGTTTAATAGGGAGATATTGCTTCTATCTAGACCTATATTTAGGGAACGGAACATATACATCGAAAACGTTATGTTTCCTTTAGGGAAAAATGTACAAAAAAATCAGTGGGCAAGGTGGGAAAGTGCAAAGACAGATTTCCCGCATAACAAATCTTTCAGTTGCCTAGTGACAAAAAACTCTAATAAAGCTATTGACATAAGCTTCGTAAATAGTTTCAATGAGTAAATGGTTAACAGTGAGGAAGGAAAAGGACATGCAGTTTGTTCTCTACTCTAGATAGTTCATTTACTCGTCCACGACTCGTATAAGCCTCGTCGTACGCTTACGGGCTGTGCACGGCTCGCTTCGGAGTGAAAGAACGATCCAGACTCAAGAATGGTCTTTCAGACTTAAAAAAGTCAAAATCGAATTCTATGTTCATAATGGATGGTAAAAAGAAACAGAAACAGACCCCACTAATGTGCCATATGGGTGTTGCCATAACACATAACTGCAATTTCTCTTCGGTAACCTCGCAGCCACAGCTAATGCTGGACGCCTTCTCATTATTAGTTTCCCGACCCTGAAAATCGAATGTGGGAAATTAAGCATTTCTCCATTTAAAAAAATTTGACATCTCATTTAGAAGTGTTCTATCTCTGGGTTATAATGACAGCAGTAGGCCAACTTTTGATGAACCAGTCCAGCTTTTGAGGACCCAGTCCAGTACAAGTACGACGGGTGTTACGATTGTTACGAATGTAAAGTTGATGGCCCGAAACTTTTCGGTTATGAGTAAACGAAGAGACACATTTTGGCACAAGGTGAACGAAGCAGCCGTGACAAAATAGTACATTATCGCAGTGTGATATAAAATATTTCATGTCCCAAGGACCAAAAACCGCAATTTAACCGAGCAAAGTGAGATTACAATCGCAGCTCGTACGGTCCTTTAGGACTTAAAATATGTTTGTGCATGAAGGCAAGAATATTATATCTGATATTCAATTTTATAAGAATTGGTAATTGCTTCTAACGAAATACTGAAACCCTTGGAACGAATAACAAAAGTGACGGATGCTGCCATAAAATTCTATCATTCAATGCTCATAAATATTAAAATTATATTGAAGAATGATAAGCATTCATTTTCCACATACTTGCTATCCTTTTGATAGTAATCTGCCTGATGTTCAGAATTGCTTCAATTATTATTCATTTATCGTGACAATTTGTGTGAAGAAAACGTTCATAAATTTTGAGCAATTTATTATGATCACACTTTGCATAGAACACGCAATGAACAAGAAACTGAAAAACAAAAATAACAAATTCATTCCAAAAAATGGGAGCTTATATTGTTGAAGTTCTCTCCCCCCTCGCTGCGGTGCCATGGACCCGATATTAATCCAACTATTTTCCAACTGCATCTCGATGACTGAGGAAAACCATAAAAAATCTCAGCCGATCATTCTCGGAATTGCCCTCATGTAAGTTCGTGCTGAAATCCATAATATTTCCTCAAAATTAGAGAATGTTACGAGTGATAAACGTATGTGTAACCTAGAAGTATATTGCCGAAGGAAGAATCACATTTGGGAAATGAATGTGAGGATGACGTTGTCTGAAATACAGAAAAAACACTACGTGTCGTTGAACCCCTGCAAAGGGTGATTGCAATATCACGAGTCAGAGAAGTTGTTTTCGGTCGAGTGACGAACGTAATTTTTTTCACACTGTCTGTAAACGGCGTTTGACGGACACAAAGTGCCTGTAGAACGACGTTTTACAGACAGTGTGATGAAAACAACTTTTCTGACTCGTGTGATTACATTCCTCGGCTTCGTACTTCAAAATTTCCCCTTCAAAATGGCTCCCACTTCAAAGTTTTCCCATTTCAAATTATTTTCCCACTTCAAATTTTTTTTCCACTTCAAATTTTTCCCCACTTCAAATTTTTTCCCACTTCAAATTTTTCCCCAGTTCCAAGCTT